>NW_017307486.1:453298-525171 GCF_000935625.1 Nanorana parkeri | reverse complement strand
CGCACTGCTCGCACACCCCTAAGGCCGGCCCTGCATGCAGTGTGGCAGCATTCGAACATTAACATGAATGAGGGACAGCTGTCACTTGTAAATGGCAGATTAGGGATTCCTGCTGCAGGAAAACTTAAATTCTTGATGCAGGAATTCCTAATCACACCTAAAATATAGGTGTGAATGGGGGCCTTAGTGCCTTAGTGTAAAATTATCTTCTGCCCACTGAATGACAGCTGCACTAGCCAATCAGAGAAAGTGAGTGCACAGCACATGTCCTGTCACTGTAGCTGTTGACTCAATGAGACATAATGGAGCAGTTCTGACAAAATTCACGAGTTATTGACCACCTGACTAAGGCAAAGATGATGGAGTGGACATTTTGATGTGGCAAGTAAGCCTCCCCAGGCTTAAATCTAGGCCAACTGAGTAACCTGTCTAAAGGTGCCCATACACTGCACGATTCTCGTACAAGAATCGCGCGAAATCCAGCGATCGTACGGTAATCAGGCAGTGTATGGAAGGCCTGCGACCGTTTCTATTGTACGGTCACACGACTTTTGTATTTTGAGCATGTTGGAAAACCAGCTGAGAATCGTACGATTTTCGGCTGTTTTTTAACATGATTGAGAGATGACTGCCGAATGGGCCGTTGCGCGCACGTGCACACTGCCCGTTCAGCATTGCAGTCATCGGAATCCCGTCCCTCAGGGAGGCGTGCTTGCGATGATCGCAAGTACGATCTGCCTGTCCAAGATGGGCAGCAAGTACCATCTGCCTGTCCAAGATGGGCAGATCGTACGTTTTTTAAATTCCTTTACAACCCTTGCAGGGTTGTAAAGTGTATGGGCACCTTAAGAAGGATTCACTCTTTAAATGTGGGCCGTGGCTCTAGATACATTTACTAATGCCAACTGGTAGAAAAAGGAGGGGGCAATGAATCACTCAAGGATTATTTAGAGTAGTGGTTGACTTACTATTCATGGAGTTCGGATTTATTCCAAACTAATATTTCATTTCAGTTTTAAAGACCATGCTACTCCCTGTCATTATACATAATTTATAAATATTTTTAGAAATGTCCAGAGAATTTTACAACAGTAACTGATAAATGTAGATTTATTTAAATGGGGCCCAAAGCAGAGGCATTTATCCAGCACTTTGGACAACTTATTAAAATTTCTGTTTAATGAATGTCTTCTAACAGCAACAAGTGGATAACGTGCAGCACGGGGACTACTATGGATATTATGGCAAACCACATGATATTAAAGATAAGGATTTTCATATGTGAATGTTGATCTATCTAGCATTCAAAGGCCATTTTGCTAAATATTTATTCCAATATGCTCGATTCCAGGGATGTGCAGGAAAAACATGGCCTATTTTTAAGTCCGGGGTAATTTTCTCCTCTACACAGCCTCTTAGCAGCACACAATATTGTGACAGGCAAAAGAGAAACATCTCAGTTAGGTTAATGACCCCTAAGATTTGTGTTTTTCATTCAGAGGCAGCTGAGTTTTAATTGACAAGCAGGTGAGAGCAGTGAGTTTGCATGGCTTCAGCTCACAGCGGCTACTGCCACATTTCCTAGGGTTTCTTCAAATGTCCTTTAATGTGTGCTTGTTGACAGGGACTCTGAAAGATTTCCATCCTTGGCCTTTATAGAGCAGGTGGCAGGGTAATGAAAAAAAGTCTTTATATATGGCTTGCTTTATAAAAATGTGGCAAGTGAACACATTTCAACACTTTCTATTTTTTCCATAAGCAAAAATCCATGCAAAATCTAGATACTTATATAAGGAATATTTTTGTTACTGGTCTTACATGGTCTATTTCTAGATTTAAGGACCAGCAAGAACAACTCTTATGTGAAATAGTACTCCCATTATTTAAACCTCCTCAGGCCCCGGCGGACAGCAGTCAGTGTTTTTCTTGCTAAGGTCCTTACTCAGAGACAGTGAAAGTAAATGTTTACCTGGATTCTATCAGAATTATTTTTTGCTTTTAGGGCTCATATACACATGCTATTAGGGCTAGAGAGCATATTTGTAAGGCAAGAATCTGCAGATTCCTGCACCTGGGATCACAGGTGTATGCGAACAGCCTATGCAAAGCAATGAGAGGCTAATGCTGGACACACACCTTACAACCATCGCAAGACTTTTGTCTTGCGATGGTTGTAAGGTAATTAAAAAAACGTACAATCTGCCTATCTTGGACAGGCAGATCGTACGTGCGATGATGGCAAGCCCGCCCCGCTGAGGGGCGGGCTTCGGATGATTGCAATGCTGAAAGGGCAGTGTGCGCTTATTTATCTTACGAACATGCCACACACCCGCCGACAATCGTACGATTCTCGGCGGGTTGTCGAACATGTTCCTAAGATAAAAGTCGTGCGACCTTACAGGTGGTTCGCGGGATTTCATACGATCGCGGGATTTCCCGTGATTATCGTACGATTATCGCAAGGTGTGTGGGCACCTTTACACTAGCTGCAACTGTCCATTGCCTGTAATCAGGAATCCACAGATTCTTGTCACAAATATCTGATGTCCATCACTAATTGCACATGTAAAATACCCTTTACCACTCCTTCCTTGTTTTCTCTGACCTTTTATGATGAATCTTGCTAAGAGGTATATCAAATATGGTTCCAGATAATTATTAAGGTGGCTGTAGAGAGCATATCTATGTTCGAAAGCAGTGCCATTGGTCACCAGGTCAAACAGAGGGAGTGAATCTTCCAAAAACCTCATCTAAATACCAATTTACTAAACATTGAATAAAACAATTCAAATAAATATAGGATATATAACACAGAGTTTACTTTAATATTAATAACGAATTAGAGACCCCCTCCAAGCAGTTTTGAAAAGAAAAGAAACAATTCTAACTGGCTCCAACACAGATGGGTCTTCTTTCATGCAGATCAATAAAAATAGCCTTGCCAATTTATAGTCACAATGTTAAGGAATATTTTGGTGAATCTGAGATGTATGTATAACGTAATGCTACAAAGTCATCTCTGCTGCTTACATAAAAATTCTGCTTTCTCCATCTCTGGTTCAGATTCCAGCAAAACACACTTTACAATGTGTCCAGTTGCCTTGACTTATTTTTTACAGATAACACTTTACAATGGAACTAATGGTAATGCATGTACTGCACTTCAGCTGCACAACATACAAAAAAAACCAGTAGAACATTCACAGGAGCAATCTTATGCTGCAAAACCATCAATAAAGATGAGGTTCTGAGGCTATAAGGTGTGCAGACAACATAACTTTTATCAGTGTGCTGTGGCAACATCCACCAGTTGCTCCAGCACCCTATCACAAAGGAGCACATTGGTATGGTGTGCGAAGGAGATATAGCTGAAGCAAGCCGATGTACGGCTGAAATTAGCCGTACCAGCCTGAAGTGAATAGCCGAACAGTGTTCGGCTCACTTCACTTCAGATCGGTCATTCACTCGGCTGCCCTCGGCAGCTTCGTGAATAGACCCCTGTAGCTCAAAGCAGGGGCATTTATCCAGCAGTTAGGACAACTTATTCAATTATTGTTTATTAAATATCTTCTAAAAGCAACATGTACATAACATGCAATATGGGGTGCTGGGTACAGTGGTTCCTTTCGCTGACCACTACATTACACATAATATTGTGTATTGTAGTGATGTAGGATGGTGGAGGAACCACAACCCCCAGCCGGGGACTGACACACCTGGAAGTGCCAAAAAGTAGTGGTGCCCACAGCCTTTAAAGACAGTAAACCTTTCCCTCGCCATCTGCCAGAAAGGTAGAAGAGTATGCATGTTTATCTTTTGCATGTTTCTTCCAGGTTTAAACCCTAGAACTAACAACAAGGTTCTTTAATCTTATGGTTTATGACCAACCAGGAACTGGACATCCAACCCCCCACAAGATATTATACAGTAAAATATATACATCTAGATTTTTACCTTAAAGAGTGGAAAAAAGATTCTATACATTTGGATGACTTGTTTTGACCAATAGTGGGCAGTAATCATGAATATTGCATTTTATTTCATATTACATCATTTATAAGGTAAAAATTATGTTAGAAAAAAATAAATATAAGGAATAAATGCTTTAGTAAAGGGCAGTGCATATTTGTAACACATTTGAGGCACTGGAAGCAACAAATCTAATAAAATCATGTTAATTTTATTAGATAAAGTCAAGCAGACCAACTCTCACATATGCTGTGAACTGCTTTTAAACTGCAGATTATAAAGACTCGGACCATAACACCAAAGGTAATCAAAGTGAGTAACTAAGAACAAGTTAAATGAAATGGGAGTAGTTGTAAAACAGAAGTTATAACTACTATTACAATGAGTTACAGGAAAGGTTATGAGCAGCTACCTTCATAAGGAGAACCAAGATATGCTATTTTGGATGTCAAAGGTTTGGAAAGTTACACATAGTGGTAAACACTGGTTACCATGTGCTGCTGAACAGTAATTGCCTAAAAGCTTTCGTGGTCATATTATATGTTTAGCAGAAGGCATATATTAAACGTTAAAGTTAAAACACTGAGGGCCATTAATACAAACTCTTACAGCCCATTTACACTGAGCGACATGCAACTCTTGCGGATTTCCGCACGATCGTAGTAGCGCGATATAGCGTGACTTTTCATGTGACGATCGCACAACCTTAACCTATTGTGCAGCATCAAAAATACAAGCAAAATCATGCGCCATCCGCGCAAAAAAGGGTCCTGCAGAACCGACGAGCTACAGCAAGGAGCTACAGGCGACATTTAGCTGTAGAATTGAACAGCTCTATTGAAAATCATTGGACGAGCGAGATCTCACGATATCGCGCGGCAATATGCACAATTTTTGAGCGGAAATCCGCTCAATGTGAACAGGGACTTATAGATTTCCTTGTCTATGTCTTCATTGCAATATTTTTCTTCTTTCTTTAATGTGGATATCAAATTATATTTTAAAGGTTCCCTTTCAAAAGTTTTTTTTGTAATAATGCATATTTAGGTCAGGGCTTGAAAATTCAGTTCGCCCGCTCGCCAAATGAGAGGGGAAATTCCTTTCTGGCGAGCACAGTAATGCCCTGCACATTTATTGATGGAGCGGGTGGCTTGCAATGCGATCCCCATGCCCCGGGGATCGATTTGCGTTCCACTTGCGCTCCAAGCCTCGTTTTGAAGCCGACGTCTGGTTTCCGACTTCCGGCTTCTTCTTCAGCATAGCCATTACACTATCAGTGCCGCTGAGGGGACAGGTGAAGGAGAGGTCTGCTCTCCTCCGCTGAGGGAGGCACGAGGAGAGGCCCGCTGTCCACCGCCGTGGGGGTCACGTGAAGGAGAGACCCGCTCTCCACCGCCGTGGGGGAGATGTGAAGGAGAGACCCGCCAACAGTGCACATCCCTACACCTGCCAGCTTAAGGTAAATTACATTTTTTGTGCTGCGGTCTGGGGGCAAAATGATTTTAAAAAGAGTAAAAAAAAAAGAAAACACAACGTGTTTACAGTAACTATTATTCCATTTTTTTTGGCATCAAAATAAGCAGGCTATACTTCTGCAAACTAAAGTCTCTTTTAAAAGATGCTGGAGATAAATAAATAGATATTTTTGACTCTTTATTCTAAAGAAAAATGTAATTTCATAAGCTTTAAGGGTGCGTGGTTGGGGGCGGGTCTGGGGTGGTCGTGGTTGGGGGACGGGCCTGGGGTGGGGTTGGAGGCGGACCTGGGCAAGGTTTGGTGGGGCAACTGGTGGAGAGTAAGGTTTTTGCCTGGCTAATAGGTCTAGACTTGAAATTTTAAGCCCTGATTTAGACTATAGTCAAAATTTTCTATCACAAAAGATCTTTTATAACATGATAGTGATGTTCTTGCTTGTGGGATCCTAGGTGGTTAGAAGTGTGGTGATGACAGCAAAGTGGACATTTGAGCACCATTTCTTCATTCCAAGCATTCAAGTACTAATTCAATATTTCTAAACTCCTGTGTGCCCTTGGTATTTTTGTGTTAAGAGTTCAATTCTCTTGAAAGGGGAAATAACCAACCAAAATCATGTTTGCCAATCAGGTCATCCCTAATAACCAACATTTGAAAAAAGTTCCAAAGTTAAATGTTGAACAAAATGTTTTGTCTCTAAAAGTTTTTTTTTTAAATACATTAAAATTTTTCACAATAACTTGTGCAACTATGCGATATACAGTATTCAGATTGGATTTAGTAAAGAGTTTGTTTGACTAACAAAAGTAACAATAATGTTTGTTAAGTCACCTGAATCCACACAAAGGGGTTTTTTACTTAGCTACTGAAGGCAGCCGAGTGAATAACCCAGCCGAAGTGAAGTGAGCTGTTCGGCTATTCACTTCAGCCTTGTATGGCTGCCTTCAGATGTGTTCGAAGTGCAGCCAAAGTGCAGAAGGAGTTAAACTCAGCTGATCCAACATCTGGATTGGCTGAGCCGAAGCTCCGGCAGCTCACTCGCTGCCGTTCGCCCCTGTTCTCATAGGGGCCAAACGACAGTGAGTGAATAGCTGAATGCAGCCGAGCGGCATTTGGCTCCGCTATTCTGCTCGCTACCTCCAAACAACTGCGCGGAGCCGGCCATGACCTTTCTCCACGCTTCAGGTGTCACTACGGCTCAGCTGAGCCGAAGCATATGGGTTTAGCTCGGCTGAGCCACTCGGCTGCTGTACGGGCTATTGTGAATAGCCCATACAGCAGCCTTTCGGTTCAACTAAGCTGAAGGGCTCCTGCGACCGAAATGAGCCGAAGGATCAGCCAAAGCTATGGCTGGATCCTTCGGCTCTATAATGAATAACACTATAAATGTTATATAGACACGCTATGGATTGTTTAAAGGAGCACATGCCAGCATAGTGTCTAATATTTTTTGCATTTCTGATACATCTGATCTGGACAGTTCTTCCATGATGGAGAACACTCACATCAAAGAGAAAGTGATCTTATTCTCCAGCATAAATGAATATCTGTATTTATACAAAGGGAGTGTTGACTTCAACCATGTGTAGCTACAGACATACTTCTAATTTACAACACATTAGCAGCAGCATCACCTCATTAAATAAACCAAACAAGCCATCCACAGTAGCACCAAAATATGGAAAAGATCACAAACACATCTTCCTTGATGCATCCACTTGGATTATCTCTAATGCAAGTCAAAGATGGGCTACACAAAAGAAATCTGACTTATCGCTTTCTCATTCTTCCACCCCTAATGTCTTGGTTGTAATTATATGTAAAATTATATGTAAAAACGGTAAGAGGTCTCTTTGTGAGTGGCAACAGCTGTTGACATCAACATGTTATACTGAATAATTCACTGCAATTATTTTACATGATAAAAAAGAGCATCCAGCATTGTCTGGCTTCTGTGGAAATTTCTCTTTTGAGTTTTTTGAGGCTTGATCCACTCCGTTTCAACTCAAGTGAAAAGTATAGAGTGTGGTAATATGTTGTTGCCAGTGAGACATCGTATAAGAATGTTATATTTGTAAATAAAATACATTTTTCACGTTGGTAACCTCTGAAGATATTACATTTATGTCATGTTTAGTTATGATACATTTACTTACAGCTGTTCAAACATATTTTATTGAGCCTGGATGTTGATTTTCTTCTTTTTTCCCCTCTCTAATCTAACTAATGATGTCTAAACTCTCTTTGAATAAATCTATAATGCAAATTCAAAATAATCTGTAGCTTTTGTTCTTGCCAACATCGTCTTAACAAAAGAATCAGAGGCAAGATTTGTGGAAATGTTTTGCTGAGCCTTCACCCAAAGTCATATAAACCACATCTAGATTACAATTAATCATAACTATTTTCAGGAAGACTCCATCTTCATCCACACTTAAAGCTCTTTGGCTCCTATGTTCCAGGTTTTTCCCAATGTTTTCCTTCACAGTCCAAATTTCAAACAGTGGCAATTGATTGTGGCTCCAAAAGAAGAAAAGAATGGACAGAGCAAATATGCCATGACTAAACCTTAGCACTTAAGTAACCTATATTATATGAACTCTACAAATTATATAATGCTTTGAGTTAAAGTTATTTAAAAAATGTATGTCATACAATGTCATACAAGTAATTCTTGAAAATGGATATATATGGATGTAAAATATGTATTATGACTTTAAAGTAACTTGTCATAGATTTGGGCCATTTATACTTATGAAACATTGCATAAGCAAGAAGAGGGTTTTCTACAGTGAAAAGCCCACATCAAACTGATTAGTGGATACTGACATACAGACAGCTGAAGTTAATATGCAAATATTTTACATTGCCACTGTGATCTACTGTGAAGGATCAATCACAACTGGAGATCATCCCTGCAGATCATTTGAGATATATTTAATGTGTTTAACCTTGCCAACAGCCCCCTCCATCCTATTAGTTTGTATAGCCAGTGATTGCTATCAGACTCGGCTAAAGCTTTACACTGACGAGCCAGCTCCTCCCCAGTGCAGTTGTGATTGGTTGGGAGGTGGAGCTGAACGCCGCTCGCAGCCCTGCCTGTAATAATAATCTAATTACAGCCAGCTTGAACGAAGAGATCTCACAAACGGAGCCTATTGGCTGACCACTCTGTGTGTCACATTCTAGCCAATTTCTGATTGGCCAATTTTTGAGTCTTATAGTAACTTGTTGGTGGGGACTGCTAGGTTCTGACGAAGGGGGTATCGCCCCGGAAACGCGTTAACTGTGCCTGTCATGTTAGCAGAAGGAGGATTGCTTTTATCGAAGGTCCTGACATGACTGACATCGGATGTTCATTCAGTGCAGATTCCCCTCTGCACATTACAGGCTTTTTAACATCGGCTGCTTGTGAGTACCTGTCTTGCATGTTTTAACATTTTCACTCAATAAAGTCTTCTACACTAGAGAGGCACACTGTTTTTTCTGTTTCCTGCATGATAGATCTCAGACACCCTGACTGTTCAAAGTGCTGCCTAGTTGTGAGAAGCTCTGATGTTAGCAAATAGAGATGAGTTGTTTCACCTATAGCAGCCACTGTTCCCATAAGGCAAGCACACCTACCGGTACTTGAATGCCCCAAGGTCTTAAACTATTTGTTCTGATCAGGTGATGCCACAGGGTGGCTAGAGGTGCTGAACCGTGGTACGGATCGAAGTAGAAAGACACTACCAGAGAGTAATCGGGGACGAGCTAAGGTCAAAGACTGGCGGCTGGCAACAGTAATCCGAGCACAGGCTAAAGTCAGGGCGGGCAGCTGGCAAAGGGTAATCCGGGCACAAGCTGAGGTCAGGGCTGGCAGAAAGCAAAGCGTAATCCAGGGACAGGCCAAAGTTAGAACCGAAGACAATCAAGATTTGCAGACACAGGATTTGCAAAGGTTGTATAGCAAGAACTATCTGATGCACTGGGGAAACAGGCTGATGAAGCTTAAATAGGGCGCCACCAGCAGGCCAATCCCAGAGCAGGAGGTGTGTGGTTAGATTAATTAAGCCACAGCTGACTAGGCTAGTGCTGCAGCCAGCAAGAAACAAGATGATTAACCCTCGCCAGTCAGGGCTGCAGCCAGCAATACAGACTTCCTGAACTTAGTTCCTGAACTAAGGCTGCCTGACACCGTCAAATGATAGCCCTAGAATTAATGCTCTTACTTTGTGTGAGCAGCGGCACCTAATATGTGTTGTATGCATTTGTGTTTGTACGTGTATTTTGTGGCAGGGGGATTTAAAAAATGTTAAGTGTTTTTTATTTAATATACTTTCATTTGTTTAGACTTTTTTACTTTTCCAATGGGGGCTTATAAGCTCCCGTGTGATAGCACAGTGCAGTAGATAGTACAGGTCCTCTTTAAGGAGACATCAGGGGTCTGCTGAAGACTCTGCTGAAGCTGATTTAGCACTGTGCTTGATCTGCTGTCCTGGCCAGAGCCACTGAAGTTTAACAGCTCTAAACTCAGAAGTGCTTAAAACTGAGTATTCTGAGGTTCATACTAAACAGGGGAGATCAACAAAGTTTGCTGGTCTCCCACCACTTTCCTGTTTCTCTGCATCTTGAAACCTGCATTCAGGAGCGACAGACAGGCCTGGGACACATGGTGGGGCACAGGTGTCACTTTCCCATATATGTAAAAGTGATCGGGCAGCTGAATCACTTCAAGACAAGATAAGAAAGCCAGCAGCACAAAACAAATGTAAACTAATTATTGGGTGCTACAGTAGTTGTGAGTTTGTTTACATGCTGGTACTGCCCTCGCCATAGTAGTAGTTACAGCAGCAGCAACAAAACGGTTAAAAAAGGCTTCCACAACCAGTCTCTGGGGAGGAAAATCCCTAGATTGCTTCCAACTATCAGTGAAAGTAAATATTTTTTTTAAAGATGGGCTGCATCCCACTAGAAAAAAACACCTTGGGGCTGATTAGTACTTGATCAATATAAAATGATTTCAGCTCAAAGGAAACATTATTTGCCTAATTCCCTGTTCAACAGCACAATTGATCATAGCACAAAGCTATTGTCTTCACAGTGACAGTCAACAGTTTCTGATCAAGATTTTTATTTCAAAGTGATCTGATCAAGTTTCCCATTGATTGAACCCTTTCAACAGTTGATTAAAGCTTAAGTCCTACTATTTCTTTTTTTTTGTGTGTGTGTGTGTGTATTGTATAAAGAACAGCTAAATATACTTTTAAGTTTTTGTCTGTCTGTGAATCCATTGGAGAGATTTACCCACACTTCCTGTCCCTGTAACACACATACAAGAAAATAGGAGTGTGGGCATCACAAGGACAGGAAGTCACGGACAGGAATATAAAGTTCTAACCTTTCCTCATTACTAAAAATGTATATTAGGTTATACCCCTGTGTACGCCATTGAAAAGATTTAGAGACACAGATGACAATAATAAACTGACATAGTGTTATGATATAAAATAGTCAACTGCAAGAAAAACTGATACCTGTATATCTAGCATAACATAGAGTAGAAGTAGTATTGATTGCTGTTGGTTACTTAAATTGCAGTAGAATAAATATTCACTCAACTTAAAAATGCTTCTCCATGCATTGTACATGTAGGATAAACAGTGGAATGTGATTTGATGCTGTCAGATAATCCCGGAAGGCAATAAGGCATCAAAGGATGTTACATTAACACTGCATTATGAGAATGACATGAAGTCTTGCATCTGGAAACTTTAGAGGAAGCATAAGCACAGAACAATTTTATTTAATTGCTTTCTATCTCTTGTCTAGCTACCTCCCTTTCCCATTAATGAAGGATTTGACTTCGCTTAGCTGTGCTGTGAAATGTATGACACATACATCATGGCTGCAAATAAACAGAGTAGTAGCTCCGACACCTGGATTATTTTCCAAACACTTCTGTCAGCACCACAGGGACAATGTAAAAATATTTCTAGATTTCCCTACACATTACATTGCTCCATCCAGTAAAATGCTGAGATCATGCAAAGCAAGGCACGGATGGGCTTGGGAGACCTTTATCTCCAATTGTAGCAACGAGGTAAGAAACCAGCTAAACAATGTTTTATTAGTTCTCCCGTAATTGCTGAACATTACACTGGTGTTTTGCTGTGGGTGCACATTGCTATTTAAATTGCTCAGCCCCTGCGGGACCTAATCTTACATTCCTTGAGATAGTCTTGGGGCTGTAAATGAGAGCAGTGGGACAAACGTTGCGCTGGTAAGACACGTTGTCTGCACATAACACAGTTTTATCATTCAGCTCCTGCTGGAGAAATAGGATTATCCATGCTATATTAGAAGCAGGCTAAAAACTCTCCTAAGGGGGCAGGATTAACCTTGCAAGGAACCGCTGCATTCTAACTCGCCGTTAACATTATTTTTTTTACAGAAAATAAGTAAATATGCTATTATGTAAATGTCCATATATGCATAATAGTTATAAATACTAGGCATGCACCAAGATTTTTGGCGCCAAAAGATATTGGCCGAAAATGGCACTTTTGGCAAAACGCCCAAAGTGCCATCTTTCGGACGAAATTGTGGTGCATGCCTGGTCTCTCTCCTCCCCACCGAGCGGTGCAGGGGAGGAGAGCGGAGATTAAGATGGAGAGCGGTGTGGGGGCGAGGACAGGAGCCTGAGTTGGTGGTGAGGAGGAGAATTTAGCTGTCAAAAAAGGCCGAGCTCTCCTCCATGCACCACCGGCTCAGCTGTGACAGCATGTCAGGATGGAGAGCGGTACAAGCAGTCAGCAATCAGCTGATCGCTGACTGCTTGTAAATAACTGGACATAGTATGGGTTACTGTGTACCAGTTATGAGTTAATCAATCTACATCACTTCCTGTTTATTCATAATTGTTCATTCATAATTGTGAACATAGTAACTCATACTATCTCCACAAGTTATGAATGAACAGGAACAATCAGTATAGAGGCCTCCTGTTCATTTATAACAGGGCCTGCAGAAAAAGAGATTATGGACTCTGTGTCCTCTAATATCCATTCATGAGAAAATATAAATACACATTTCACTTTATAAATATGATAAACCGATGGAGCAACTGAATGTTAGCACTATGTGGGTTTGTTTATACTAGACTTCATTTTCTTGCAGCTTTGGTGCAGGAAAATGCAATCCTTCAAACAGGCAGGTGTATGCAAAGTTTTTGGTCAATGAGCCCTCAGTTTCTTATTAAAGTCAGCTGAATGGCGTCCGTAAGAAAACCTACAAAATTCTAAAAACAAAAATCTAATAAGGTGCAAGTACTGAAACGCAACTACAGTCAAAACTTTTTTTTTTTTTTAGTTTGAGATAGATTTCCGTGAACGTTAGAACCTCTATTGGAATTCCCTAATTTCCTATCCTGGTAACACCTTGTATATCAGGATGCAAAATGTTACCAAATGATCAAAAGATAACGGATGAAAAAATCTGGTATTACTTCAGTCAAAATGTTAACTCTTACCCATCAGTGCAGTTTGGGTGGCATGGACGGCACTCTCTGTCCTCATCAGCATATTTAAAGATGAAGCTGTGTGCTCCCTGGAGACCTTCAGGACACTTTTCCACGCAGTTGGGGCCATCTTTAAAATTGGAGCATTTTGCACAGTGCTCAGGACCCTAAAATAGTCAAGTGATTGTTAGAGCTCATAAAATACATTTCTACACTATCATATGTAATGTACAGTACAGACCCTGTCATGTCTTTAAAATTCACAATATCTGCTCCCTGTAATAGATAGAGTATTATAATCACCTCTCTGGCAACCCATGTCACCTACCTTCAATCTATTCTAGTGCTGCAGCCTCTGTAAGACTCTTCTGCATTCAACACTTCTGGGAGTGCTGTATATCTATGTTCCCCACAATGCATTGTAGTTCCATCTTTCAACCCAATATAACTGCTGTGTCCTGTAGTGATATAGGGAGTTGAGGAAGGAACCAAGGCACGCAAACAGGAACACAGGCATCCAACAAATCCAGACTATAAATAAAGCTGCATCGTTGGAATGGGTGAAAAGGTAGGAAACACTAGCCATCAGTGAGATGAGTATAAATGCTCTTCTATTAAAAGAAGCTGGCACTGGAAATCGTAAAATGAAAAAACAAGAGAAGAGTGCGATAACCTTGTGTTTTATCTAAGTGACACCAGAGGACAGAAAAGAGGGGTAATGTATGCACCCACAAAAGACCTGTAAATGCCAGCATAGATATCAGCTGTGGGGGTCCCAGACAAAACATCATGGGTGAAGTGGAGAAATCTTCAAATTTCACTGGGACAATCATCAGTTCAGGAGGTAGGTGGAAACATCACTAGCAGTGGTGGGTATGTGCAATTTGCATTAAACAAGAACTCCAGCCAACATTTGTATTAACCCCTTCTAGTGGTGCTACCCCAGCACTGCAAGGGGTTTGTGTCTAGGGACTAAAATAAAAACAGTCTTGTCTTAGGAGTACAGAAAGTTGCAGAAAATAGGGAGAATATATAGGAATGCTATATTCATAATATATTGGATCACACCAAAACTGAAGGATTCAGCACTGTAAGGCAGAAATGCTGAGCATTTAGAACCACAATAATCCATCTAGTATGATTTAGTGTTTTCTTATGACCGGATTCCTTTTAAATGTTCTTACCGGTCCATAACAGGTAGGTGCACCTCCTTCCATCTTCTCACACTGGCTATCACAGTTAAGGCAGACAGAACCATTGGAAAACTCCCGGGGCTCTCTGCAGACAAGATAAGGAATAACAATTGGATTTCTATCATTCCACTGGATACCCTACAGTCCTTGTTCTTTTTAGATACATTGACAGTGATTTGTCCCCTACCTTCTATCACGTTTTAGAAATAGAAAATCAAGAGTTTGAGATGCAAAATAACCTATTTTTACAGTTAACATTTACATTATTAACAATGTTGCATATTTATGGGAAAGGCAATAGCTGAGGCATAGCCATCCAGTCTTTTAGGGCCCTTTTTACACTTGTGCATTGTGGGAACATGCAGATTAAGCCCAACCCATGGCAATGCACCTGCTCATTCTGAATGAATGTGTATATGTGAACATTAAAGCGAAAGGTTCACCCTATAAATCATCATTGAACCTTAAACAGTCATATAACACATGTACCTTGATAAATGCATAGTACCATGTATGAATTCTGCCCACACCCTGTTTATCCACCAATCAGCACTGGAGAACTGAAGGGCATTTACCAACTACACAATGCAAATCATGGTGTCCCTTAGCCCCCTTCTCCAGGCTTCTTGTGATTGCAAATCCTGACTGGGAAGTATTTAATCTGTGCCCTGATGCAGAGCTCTAGCTAGCCTATTTTGCGCCCGAGGCAAGAACAGAAAATTGTGCCCCCCCCCCCCCCCCGATGTTTTTTTGAGGAAACTAAATAAATAACAAGGAATTAATCCCTGCAGAGTGCCATGAGTGGCAGTTACGGCTCTCTGCAGGGATAGATCAAGAAGTGAGCGAGCGACAGTATGTGTTCGCTTACTTCCCGATCTATTGAGCCGACCTGTGACAGTTTCATTGTCACAGGTCGGCTCAGATTATAACTCTCCTTTAAGCCTGTGACACACTACATGCGAAGCCGTGCAGAGCAAAGCAAAGCTGTCAGGCATGGAGCTTCGCATGCAGTGTGTGAGCTGAGCGCAGCCAGATGAAGCCAATTGGCTCGCGTGTAATAACCCAATGGCCTTCGCATCTTGACGCGTAGGTTTATACCTTGCACGGCGGCCGCAGGCAGAGGACACTTAATAATCTTTGGCCGCGCTAAAAAATCTTCGGGCCGCGGCGCCCCCCCCCCAACTGGCGGAATACCAGTGTCCTGGCTGCGCCCCCACCCACCCTGCAAAGACTTACAGGGTTATTCACTAAAGGGTGAAATGTTTGGAGAAGACAGGAGAAGTGAACAATCTAGGACAACATAGCTGATTTGGAAAAATTCTCCAATTCAGCTCACTTTCCAGTTCAGCTATGTTGTCCTAGATTGTTCACTTCTCCTGCCTTCTCCAAACTCTTCACCTTTTTGTGAATGACCCTGTTAGGCTACACAAGGGTTGCTGAGCACCATAGAGCGGATTTACGAAAGGCAAATAGGCTGTTCATTTTCCCTGTTTCTGTTATTTTCTGTGCTCATGATTGGGTAGTGTTCCAAGGTGAAGTTTCACCACATTCATCAAGCTAAGGGAAACTTCCCTTTGCAAAATGCAAATTCCCTTGCAAAGTGAACATCCTTCTTCTCTTTAGTAAATCAACCTCCCTGAGCTGCGTAGTGTTGCTGGTAAATGGCCGGAAGCTTCCAATGCTGATCGATGGACAATAGGAGCAGACAGAAACGTGTTATATGACTGTTTAAAGTCCATTAATGATTTCTAGGGTGAGCTTCCACTTCAAAGTAATTCAGAAATGGATGACTTGGTAAGCATTTACTTCTTGAACATTCACTGCGACCACAAACACAAGGACCTCCAAGTGGCTAATACATAAAGTGCTTTATGTAAAGAAGATGTATTGTCCTGTGCAATTTTTTTTTTTTTCTTTTACTGTTATAGGAACCAAACCTCACAATAGTTCCCTATGTTTCCAGCCACAATGTAAATTCTAAAAAGAAAACACCTGGATCATTCATAGCAGACCAGTACTTGTATTTTTCATGCACTGCTTCAAATAAAGATGATATCAGTGTACTGCCAGGCAAAATATTTTATGTGAAGTACATCTGAATTACAATGAGAGGAGTAGAGAGAGGATGAGTAAGGAATGGAAAACCAAAACTGGAGGCACTGAACAGATTCAGTGGGGACGACATGGGAAATGAGATAAGGTGACAAGGGTGATGGTGAAGAGAGAAGGGAGGAGAATGGAGGAAATGCCAATGATTTGCTGTAATTAAAATAGATGATCTCTCAGGAAAGGAGATTTCATTACTCTGAAAGACTGTTTATTATTATAGAGTGGGAGGAACATGCAGAAATTGATGGTGTTTTCTTAAAGTTCACAGTGCTACAGGCTGGGGAGGAGATCTAATAATGACTAATAAAGGTAAATCTGCAGAATTAACTGCCAAGTGAAGATTTCCTCTATTAAAAGGGTTAAAAGCTGGCAGCATTTAAAATCTTAACTCCTTGTGTGACCTCACTGATAAGTGCTAGAACAACAATTATACAAAATAGGGAAAGCAATGATATCTGTACTGGAATATAAATGACCAGGCCCTAATTTTTGTAGCAACAAGGTAGAGATAGTTAGAATTTTGTTTGAAAATTATAATTTTCTGAATGTTCATGCAGTGCCTGGATAACCATTGTCTAAATTAAAACATTTTTTTCAAAACCCTGGCATATTTTTTAACATTTTGATTTAACCCTTTAGTTAACCTGGTAAAGCCGATCTGACTGGAGAAAAAGCAGTCAGCTTCACACTTGAAGCTGACAGCTTTTTCCTCCATAATACTCCTCCATACTCCTCCATAATACTAGGTGAGGTTCTGCCTCACCTGCCTTCCCTGACCGCACGTCCCTGGTCTATAGGAGAAACTGCCTGTATTAATAGACATGTGCACTGGCAAAAAATTTGTTTTGTTTCGTTTTGATTCGAATTTTGCGTTATTTCGTTTTTCGGGATTCGGGTCCGAAATGCACTTCGTTTCCAGATTCGGACGAAATTCGTTAGCGGTAGTCTGCAGCAAAGTGATATTGGGATAATTTTTTTTCTTTTTTCAGTCTGCAGAAGAGGTTCCCCCCCAATTCATACCAGACCCCTTAGGTCTGGTAGGAATGTTAGGAGGGAGCCCCCCCCCCCCCACTACCACCTCCCCCCCAAGTTAAAACAAAAAGTGTGTGTGTGTTTCCCCCCAAAATCCATACCAGGCCCTTTAGGTCTGGTAGGAATTTTAAGGGGCAACTACAGCCCCAAAGAATGGGGGAGGGGGAGTACGTGGGGTCCCCCTAACATTCCTACCAGACCCTTGATCCGAGCACTGGCAGGGCAGGAAAGGGGGGGCGATCACCAGGCCACGTGCCCTCTGCATTGGGGGGGGTGTCCCCATGGCGATGGGGACAAGGGCCTCTTCCCCACAACCCTGACCCTGGGGTTGTGGGGTTCTGCGAACAAGGGGGCTTATTTGCATCATGGTACCCCTTTAATTAAGGAGGCACCTAGACCCAGGGCTTGTGAGGAAGACCTTGCAATGGTGTGTGCTTCTTAAAACCCCAGATAAATTGTTTTTGGTATTAGTCTATAATAGGGGGGTGAGGCGCAAATCGAATTGACTGACTCTGGGGATATATGCGAGTAATAATATGCAATATAAACACCTGTGCCCTCTATGGCTTAAAGTTACATTACACACTGCTAAATGTTTTCATGCTCTTTGAAGTTTTACGTCTAAATATATATGGCAGGCAGTGTTAACGATGTGCAAGTATTCTGATTTGTACTACAGTTTTGTGGAATACACGATTATACATTAAAATGCATTTATTCTGTGCATGACACTACTGAAAAACATACTCTGCTTAGGGTAACGTTCGGCTCTTTTGGGAAGAGAGATCACCAGGTTCTTATCCCCTTATAATATTCTAGGCACATTTGTAAGCAGTCAATGTGGAACAACTTTTTTTTTAAAAGTGACACTAAACTTAGGAGGTAAATCCTAAAAATGCATTCAAGTACCTTAAAGGAGAACTATGGGGTCAGTGTTTTTCCCCATAGTTCTCCTTAGGGTAACGGGAGGACACAAACTAGCGTCCTACCGTTACCCTAAGCTCAGTATACCGCGAGCTACAGCTCGCGGTATACTGAGACGCCGCAGCTGGAGCGGATCCCGACGTTGATGACGGGATCCGCCCAGCTGCGTGAGTGACAGCTGGCTCTGCCTATCTAGAGGCAGAGCCAGCTGTACCCGCCCCCTCCCCCGTCCGTTCCGCCAGTCAGCGCTGGCAGATCGGAGCGGGGAGAGGGGAATCCAGCCCCTCCCCCTGTCACGGCAGAGAGCCGTGACAGGATCGAGAGGCGAGTGAACTCGGTATGTGTTCGCTCACCTCCCGATCTACTGAGCCGACCTGTGACAGTCTCATTGTCACAGGTCGGCTAGAACTATGAGGTGAGTGAAAAGCACTCACCTCATAGTTCTCCTTTAAATATTACAAAAAATGTTTTGCAGTCGACACGGTCCTTCTTTCTGGAGGGTGGCTACTTTTGTTCCCCATGGTCCCTCTGTGTGTTGTAAAGTAGCTACCACTCCAAGCTTACCCTTGTGAAGGACTACAATCTCTTGTTTAGTTTACTAATTTGAATTGAGATTGTAGTTCATCATGCAAGTGAGCTTGGAGTTGTGGCTTTTTTACAACACACACAGGGACACAAGTAGCCACCTTCCAGAAGGAAGGACAGTGCCAGCACCAATTCAGAGATGATTTGAGGATCTACAGCTGAGTCATACACAAAGAAGTGATATTTTTGTTGATAGTTAAGGTACTTGAATACATTTTTAAGTTAGTGTCACTTTAAGGCTGGGTTCACACCTAGGTGTACGGAATACGCGCGTTTGCCGCACGTTTCTACCGCGATTTGCGGTAAAAGAAATGCGTGACAAATGCGCATTTCCGAGGGCTATCCGGCTGTATCCTAATGGATACGCGCGACAAATATGCCCCAAAGAAGCTCCTGTACTGTAAAATGCCCAGGTGGGAACCATGCCCATAGGCAATTATTGGTTTTCACATGTTGAGCGTTTTACAGCGCGTAGCAACGCGCTGTAAAACGCCCGGGTGTGAACCAGGCCTAAGAGCTATGGTTGTGGACCGGTGAGCCAGTGTCATGGGTTCAAAGGGTTCATTAATTATTGGGTGATCTGCAGAAGTAATTGCAACAGGCAAGATACCCAGGAACTACAGGATTGGAACAGAATGACTAAATAATCTCTCAGGTGTCAGGGTGTAACACGGCAGATACATATGCATGCATATTATTACACAGCCATCTTGATTTATGATCATGGCTCAGACATGAATATTTGGTTTAAGTATTACTTACCCAGAGCGAAGGTTGCAGGATCTGACACATGATTTGTCTCGACTGAAGTATTTGCAGGACAGGCACTGATCAGACCCTGGTCCCCAACAACCAGCAGCAGAACAAAGAGGATGACACACCATTCCTTCAGCAGCTGAAAGAAAACAGAAATAGAATCATTCTTTGCATGATTACTAGTTAGAAAACCATTGATACTTATGTGGGAAGGGTTAATAGGCTGCTTCTTGAGTCTCAAGACTGTAACAACAACCATTACACTGTAAATTAAACCTAGAAGTGTATGCGAAAATACACCAATTAGACTCTAGAGATTAATTAGCCTAATGAACTGGAAGATTCTACATGCCACCCTACATGCTTTGTTTACTCCCAGGGTACCATGAAGTAAGCAGCATCTTGGCCATTAAGTCCCACGCGCTTTTAAACCACATACTTAAAAAATGGATATGGGATATAGGCATGACTAATGGACCAATATAATATACTGTTAAATTATAGTACAAGAATATATAATATAGATAAAGAGTAAGCATTAAATATATAATATAGAATTATATTTTTTGCTGTTTAAGATATATATGCCGGAAGTTAAAAATGAAGTCCAACCACTGTTCTTAGATATTTTATTCCTGCATGAGCAGTATGAGAAGTTAGCTGACTTTATATCGAAATATTTATTTTAAAAAATCTGCAGACCCATTCGTCCTCCAAAGCTCCATGCATGTTTGTTATGTGCGATTAGAGGTAAAAACAAATGATATAAATTTTCTTTACGAGTCAATTGTATTAACAGGAAATGCCACATTATGACCACTAGATGCAGCTGAGTAGCATAGCAAATAACAACAAACTTCCTATGCTTCTCAGCTCCATCTAATGGCCATACTACGGAATTATCCTGATATTAAAGTGACACTAAACTAAGGAGTTAAATATTAAAAATGCATTCAAGTACGTTAACTATTAACAAAAATGTAGCTAATTTGTGAATCACTCAGCTGTAGATCCTCAAATCATCTCTGAATTGGTGCTTACACTGTCCTTCCTTCTGGAGGGTGGTTACTTTTGTTCCCCATGGTCCCTGTGTGTGTTGTAAAGTTGCCATCTCTTCAAGCATGCTCTTGTGATGGACTACAATCTCATTACAAATTAGTAAACAAAATGTAAGTTTGTAGTTCATCACAGGAGCGAGTTTGGAGCGGTGGCTAATTTAAAACACACAGTGACCATGGGAAATAAAAGTAGTCACCCTCCAGAAGGAAGGACAGTGTCCGCATGAATCCTGAGATGATTTGAGGAACCACAGCTCAGTGATATACAAATAAAACACAGTGGGGGGAATTTATCATAGTAATTGCAAGTGTTTGAACTGGCACAAAATATATTTGACGCACTTTGCGCCAGATTTATGTTGCTAGTGTAATGTTCATAAATGAGGTTAAATAGACTCCAGAAAGGAAAACTTGTATGCAGGCAAAAAGCTTAATTGTCGCTTCTTGAAGAAGTGGTCATGGGGACTTCTTAAGTAGCCATTGTTTGGTTAGGTGATGCTCTAGTTTCAGACAGCCGCAGAACAAGTGCAGATGAAAACAGGCGCAAAACGCATGCAGTTGGAGGAGAAGTAGTCCAAGCACTGGTCAAAACAGGTGCACATGTTAAAAGACAGATTTGCACATTAAAATAAAATTCCCCCAGTATTGTTAATTGTTAAGAGTCTTGAATACATTTCTGAGATTTAATTCCTGAGTTTAGTGCCAGTTTAAATTTGGCATGGAGCGAAAATATATAATATATACATTCATTTTTGCCTCCGTTTGCACAGAACAAAAATACACAGAGATTTGCAAGAAATATGGATCTGCAAATATTTATAATAAAACCTCATTATATACTATAGTAGAGATAATCTTACTATAAGAATATGCAGTGCACATTGATATATCCTATATAATAGTCCTATATAAAAGTCTTGATTTTGAAATTCCACAGCTATTGTGTGCGATTGATATTGGCTTTCTTTGGAATAGTGAAGTCATTACATGTCATGAGCACATACGGATAAGTATTGAAAGTATGATAAGTATTGAAATATATCTAATAGCCTGATTGTAAAAGACAAGAAAAGGTCTCCAGTAATACAGTATGCACGAAACACACCTATAGCTTGCTCCTATTGTACACAAACCGAAGCATGCATTAATAATACACACTCGTCCTTGACAGTGTATGTAAATTCAAACAATTAACTCTTTCTATTTGCTGTCTTTTGTTAAATATTCAATTGGAAACATTTGTTATATTTGTTTATAAAAGTGGGGAAAAAAGCGTGATTCTTGCAGAAATCTTGTCAGCTGGTAATGTTCTGTGCTCTTTACCACTGCTGCACTGTTATTCAGTTACATTGTTCCCAGCAACCTCTTTTAACTACATAATACCTCCAGCCAATGTTATGGAGAACAGAAAAAATGTAGGTGTTCTATAGGTTTGTTCTCTCCTCTATAGATACAGTATAGCGAGGGAGCGTTGTCACCCTAAGACAGGAAGTGTGTTACTGGCAGGATCGCCAGGTAAAAAGAAAGAAAAAAACCTGAAAAGAGACACAGCCACCATAGCTAAGAACTGGAAAGCTGCAATATACTACTTTATTCTTGGGTTTAGATCTGCTTTAAAAATGCCAGGTTATAACACCACAAACCATGATTGTTTGTGGAATAAATGTATATTTACATGTTAAGCCCAGATATAAAGGTTTGGTCCTTTCCTTGCTATTTATGCTCTTTTAGCCTAAAAGAATGTTTAGCCTTGTCCAAAAAAATTGTTTTTTTTTAATACAATCAATTAGAATTCACATTGCTAAAATCAAACCCATACAAGGTGAATTCTTATAGGTTGTTATATATTGGTTCAAATTAGCACTTAAGAATTAAGAATTTTTTATGAAGAACACTGTGAGGGAGATTTATGAAAACTGGAGCAGAGAAAGTCTGGGGCAGCTGTGCATGGCAACCAATCAGCTTCTATCTTTCATTTTCAAATCTTAACTGAACAAACTGAAGAGAGAAGCTGATTGTTTGCCATGGGCAACTGCTTCAGATTCTGTCTGCTCCAGTTTTGATACATTCCCCCCTGTTGTATGTGTTGGTTCCAGTCAGTTTAGCAGTAGAACTCTTTTTTCCATTATACATGATAACCATTAAAGCACTACAGGAACTTAGTCATTTGATACTCACTGCAGTTTTCAGCCTTTTTGTTGTCCCGTATGGTGGTTTTCTGGCTGGTTGTCCTGAACAATGAAGTCCAGTTGATGGTATTGTAGTAGCAGAGGTTATGGTTATCAGTGATATAGACATTACCCGCACTGATCTCTTTGAGCGACTGGAGCTTCAGAGAAGTAAGACTTTGCTGCTTGAGAATAAGCAGTGAGATTCCACTATATGGAGAAAAACATGTAAAATCAATGGGCCAGTGATGAACAAATTAGTAATATCACGTTCTGCAACTAGACTTGTACATGTTACCTATATCATGATTATATTTTCTAAAAAGGAGACCCATACCAGCAATAGATTATTAAAATGGAAGTTAGGTCTTTTCTTCAAAAAGTGCTGGCAGGTATGCTTTTTATTACAGATGAGACAGCCTCTTCTGTTGTAGATCCTCTTATCTGCCTGTCAGCACTTTCTTTATTTCTGTACACAGGCTCGGCAGAAACCCTTTCAGGAAAAAGTAATTTCAATGAGCATGCAAGGGAGTCACATCATCCGGGCCCGGCCAATCAAGTGGCCAAATATTTGAAACCCAGAAGAAGACATGGGAGTGCTGGCGAGGGAATAGAGTGCAGAGGGGATAACTTGGGCAAGTACAAATGCCTTAATATGCTATAATATTTATTTTATCTTATAAATGGGGGTTTGTGGATCTCTGATCATTGACACTTTAACCAGCCTGCTGTCTCAATGCCTTTGGGTTTGGGTCCCTCGCATTTTCTAGCATCTATGCTCAACATTACACGACATTCAGACAACAGTAATAAAAAAGTCTTACTCATCACCCGCTGAGCAATGCAAACAGGCACCAAATTCATTTAGTTCATTACTTTATTTGTGTGTATTCTATAAATAATATAGTGAACTGTTTATCTTGCTAGAATGTGTATAAATTACTTCAACGATTAGTAGCACACCTATGAAATGTTCAGAAATCACATAATGGTAGCATGTGTATGTAGGAAAGGACCCAGCCATAGATTGCTGAACGTTTTAAAGACAAATTCTAGACACCAAATTACCACAGGCTATTCCTATCTAGGAAGTAATGGGTTTGATTTACAAAAGGAAAAGTGTTCACTTAGCAAAGTAAATGCTCTTTTCGCTTAGGATGAAAGGAAGGTTGCAGAGCACAGCATCTTAAAGAATGGCCATAGAGCTGCCCATTAGACATACACAAAGTGATTGTTGGTGGGTTCCTAATGAACTGGCTGAAAGTTGAGACATGAGTGGCTCTGCTGGAATCCTTCCAATCTGACTTAACCAGTGGAGTGGCCAGGGACACCAGAACCATGCCAGGATGAAAATAACTCATGTATTCCCAAATTCCCAGCGCCAGATTAGGTACAATGTATCATATTTGGATGGGGTGTTCCTTCTACTCTCTATACTCAGAGAACCATATAAGCAATAACACCAGAGAGGGTCGATCCAGGAAATGTCTGAACACCTTAGGGTACCAGGAAGTTTTTTTTTTCTCCTTGGTTGGAGCAATTTGGGCCATGATTTATAGATTTCTTCGCCTTATTCTGGGCCAACTGTGCTTTTCTTTTTTTTTTTCTATTGGTTGAACTTGATAAACTTTTTTCAATTTGACTACCTCTGTAACTATGAAACAATGGAATAGCTGCATTTTTTTTACTGGGAAAATCATTTTTTCAAGTTTATAAATTGCAATGTTAAATCTTTTTTTAAGGAGGTCTATAAGCTCTATATTTTAGAAACAACCTTTCAATAAAATGTGCATCTATAACACTCCCTTTGCAAAGCATAAAACGTCCAACCCTGGCTATATGCATAGAAACCCCTTTCATCTGCTTGACTTTGCAGAGAGGAGGAGGAGTGTGTCCTTTCTCTGTGAGTCATTGGGGTTGATTTACTAACCTTATAAACACACCACGAACATGTATACACCTCTGTAGTGTGTTCCCTCCCAGCATGATCTATGGGTGGAATCTAAACACCTTTCTAGTGTGTACACACCCAGCAGGTGTGTTGTGGAAAGCCCTGCATGAATTACAAGGTGATGTTGTGTAAATTAGCTCTATGCTGTGTTGCTTGCGTTGATGAATGCAGGAATGTAAATACATGAGCTAACCATTTTTGTCTAAACTGTGAAGCAGCATTATATATGCATCATGTGCATGATTTTTCCATATATGGCATTAGTGGAAATATGCTTTTAGAGACTTTTTGGTTGATAAATACGTGTTGCTGTGTGAAAATCACACGCGCCTGGTGCGTGTGTGTGTTTAGGTTAGTAAATCACCCCCATTCTGTCATGTGTGTAATCTGATCTTCCTGGTACTATTTCACATCAGCAGCTTGTTTATTAAAGTACAGTGCACAATAAGCAGACAGATTAGCAGAAGTAGAAAAAAGCCGGTGTATAGTTGCTATGGGTACATTTGTTCTTTTCCCTACATTTTTCAGAAAAGCTCCTAGACTTTACATTATTTCATTTCCAGAAGCATTTGTTTCTGTATTTGAAAAATTATTCAAGATTCTAACATGATTAAAAGAGAAGGATTGGGGGAGTAAAATGTACTCTTCCCAAAACTGTGAGCCAGCGTGTGGCACTGCAGCTGTTCCATCACAAACCACTGATCGCTCAGCTAAAGGCTTCTCCTTTAAAGCAGTGACGGTCAGTCACCGCTCACAGCAGGGATTCTCCTCCTCCCTTCTCTCTGTTCCTCCAGCACTCATTGGAGGGACAAGCAGGAGATGAGGCGGGCACAGCTGGCTTTGGCTCTAGAGAGGCAAAACCAGCTGTCAATCAGGCAGTGGGGTGGACCTCAATAGCTACAGCACAGCTGCAAGCATACAGTGGACAGTAACCTGCTATGTGCTAACTTTGGGTGACGGGAGTACATTAGTAAATGTTTTCCTGTGACCCAAAAGCAAACTAAAGACAAAAAAGGTTTGGCTTTATTTCTCTTTTAATTACTAAAGTATACAGACCTAAACCAGGTGTTTAGAATATGATTAGCTTAGTAGACATAACCATGTAAACTCATAAAGCCATTTGAAAATAAAAAATGTTTTGTATATTTTGTCATTATATAGTTAAATGGTTCACCCATATTTGCTTATTACAAAGACATGCTGTGCTACCTACTCAGCAAAGTGGCAGAACTACTATTACTCTTATTTCACTGTCAAAGTCATAAAGTTGGTGAATCAGCTCTAGATGACTGAAAACAATAAATCTGGGTCATGCTGCAACTTCATTTCTTGCACAATTAGTTTAGCAAGGATGCCGACTGTACTGTCGGATATCCAGACATTTGCTAGAGAGGCAAATTATTTATTTTATTTATTACAAGTATTTATACAGCACTGAAAGTTTACACAGTGCTTTACATTCACAGTACACATACATTTACACAGTGCACATTCACATCTGCCCTCAAAGAACTTACAATATAAGATCCCTATCTCACATGCATACATACAGAGCCAATTTAGACAGGAGCCAATTAACCTATCAGCATGTCTTTGGCGTGTAGGAGAAAACCAGACTACCCAGCGGAAATCCATGCAAGCAAAGTGAGAACAAGCATGGTGTCCTGACCGAGATTTAATCCTGGGACCCCTAGTGCTGCAAGTGCCAAAATTACAATGTAGATGAGATGCAATAAAGAAATATGGCAAAGCGAGTATATAAAAATGTGAAAGTAATATAAATATACATGTGTGGGTAAACTTTACAACAATAAGCTAAAATATGTTTAGAGCACTTAAAAGGGCCACACAATAAAACCTTGGAGATAACTAATAAGCTAACAAACAACAGGGAATAAATAAAAGAAGAAACCTAATGGAAACCAAGAGCATGCCTCAGGCTAAATCACAATCTCACAGAAGAATATATGATGTCAGAAGCATCCAAAGGGTCAAGGAGAAAGAGAAGTGTATAATGGCCCTGAGACTTAAAAACAAGAAATTTATCAGTTACCTCAGTAACTTAGTTTTCACCTGAGTGAGCAGCGCAATAACCTGGCAGTGGAAGGTATATGGGATTATTGGAGCTCAGGAAGAAGAGAAAGCCAGTTGTACCGGTTACAAGGAAAAAGAAAACACAGTGTAGGTCTCTGACCTAAGGGTATGATCTGAAATAGTCTGTTTTTCTGTGATAACCTGTTCTTTTTACACAGAAACACACACACACACACACGCTGAAGGCAATTTTTTTGCTGGTTGGGAACAGTGGTGGAACTACCAAGAGGCTCTCTAAGGCAGACCTAAGGGCTTCCACGTGATGTTCCTGTGCCTTTAGGGAATTTAGATTTACCCTTACAAAGAAATGGCTTTAATGCAAGTGCCCAGTGAACTGAAAATAGTATTTAGGCGCTTTAAGGGCACATAGGAAAGTGGGTTTGAAAACTGTCAGGTATCCTATGTAATGTTATCACTGTGCCGTAAAGGAAATGAGTCTGGCCACAGTGTTTGCAGCCTGCGTTGCTGCCTGCAGTCTTGCCTCTCAGCTGTCAAGTAATACATCTGCCTCATGCCCCCAGCTAGGATTGTCCTGTGTCTATGGAGGCAATCTATTTAGTAGGGTTGTACAGATACCAAGTACAGTACTCGGTACAAGTACGAGTACATGTACCGATACTTTTGAGCTCCAAGACTACACTAGAGAAAAATTAAAAAATTAGGAGGCAGCTGTCATTTGTAAGGAGCACACGGAGCTCCCGGGATTTGTACATCTCGGTTTTAATGTACGATTTTGTTTTTATAAATATAAATAAAGGGATGCACAGATACCAGTTTTGTGAGTATGAGTACTGGTTCTTGCCGAGTACTTACAAGTACGAGTACTGATACATTTTTGTTTATTGTCATGTGACAGTTTTTCTAAAACAATACAGACTAATGATTTCAGGACAGTGGTGGAGGGCCAGAGCCAGGTCCCAGCTGCAACCGCTGCAACCCTGGTAGTTCTCATGAAAATGCCAAGTATCTGCACTGGTACTCGAAAAGTATCTGTGCATCCCTACTATTTAAACATCATCAGCCAGTGCCACACTGCTTGTGATACAACTTCCTGACTGATCAAGAACGCTCCTATGTTTTGATTGTGGACTAACCCTAAGTTAAATTTTTGGATTCTCACTTGTCTGCTACCTGTCTTGACCTTCGGCTATGTTTTCTGGATACTACTTTGTATGCTGCCAGCTCTGACCTTTTGCTACGTTTCCTGGATACCTCTTCTACTACTTCAGCTCACACCTTTCAGTGCCATATGCTACATTTACTCTACGGGTCCTTAGTGACATCCACGACCAGAGTATATAGTTCAAGTCCTGGGGGCATCCGAGTACCAGTAGGCACACTAGCCTTAAGGGCATGGCCACTGTTAAAGGTGAAATGCAACATCATATTCTCGGACCTGGGTGTTTGCATATGAGGCCTTAGAAAAACCAGGTGGCTTGGCGAATTGCTAATGGTTTGACTCTCCTGAATAAAAGGAAGAAGATTAGTCTCATCTTTATTCAGGAGGATAAAACATTGTTAAATCTACAAATTCAATCATTCTCAGGCATCAATGCAGAGGCAGAAAGATTATACACCCATAACAATATATTTACTGTACCAGAGAAAAGGTGCACTCCTGGCTAGGTTCAGTACAACAAGAAGTCCAACACAGCACTTAAAGAGTAACTCCACTTCTGTTGAGAAAAAAATGAATCTCCTCTGGATGATCTATGTACATTGTAAGGATTTTACCAAACTTTGTTGCAGATTCCTTCTTATTTCTGCCTGAAAAAATAGTAGTTTGTTTAAACATGTCCTTTACAAACTAATTCCTGAATGGCCTAGGTTTAATATAATCAGCTGGTGGACTTTCTGTGTTGTATTGAGGAAAGTTGCAGTGTCTGCATCCTTTTAGTTGTAGTTAGCCCTTAAAATTATGTAAAATATTTGCAGTGTGAATGGCGATCTTCGTATGTACGTATGCCATGTAGTAGTATCCCGCTTTTGTGTGTTGTAGCATCTGGACACAAAGCAGACCAGAGCCATTGTACATTCTCCCTCCTACTATATATTGCTTGGATTGCAAATGTATATGTCCTGATGGGAACTAATTGTCATTGTCATTTAAAACAATCCAAACCCATGTACTTTCAGCATATCTAAAGCCATTTTGTATAGAGTAGGTAATGGTTAAAACTTTAACTTAAAAGCCTTGTCAGTTTTTTTTGTGTGTTTTTGTCGTATGTATCTCACTGGGGAGATTTATCTCCACTAGCTCTCATGTGGACAGGAAGCAAGGAGAAAATGCCTCCAAAGCAGGGGAAACTCAACACTTAGACTGATATCTATGGAACAAGAATCTCCGTTTAGATTCTCCGGAAGATTTCCTCTGTGCTCCTGTTTTGGTAACAAATAAAATGTGGATCTATCCTTATTTTCTGTCAAAAGAACAATGGACACGAAGGGCTTATGCACATAGGCATCTAGGGCTATACAATGTAAAATCCAGACATATTACCTGGAGCCCGAGGTGCTGCATACAGTCCCCATAGAAATCAATGGCTGTGTCACGATACCGTGCACAGGTGTCCCCACACTGCGTGCAGGTATCTATACAAGACAACCAATTACGTGACCACAGCAAACAATGCTCATGAACTATAATTTATTAGCTGGACCAAAAAAACACAACCATAAACACTGCCACCACCACCCACAAGTAACATATCAAGATACAAGTAACAATTACACCCTGAGAAAACAGGACAAACCCTGGGGAGCAGAACAACAAGAGGGGAGCCACTGATCACGAGACCTCAGGGGTAAGGGTCAGGAGACAGGTCCAAGTCAGGGTGCAAGGCAGGAACAGGATACAGGCTAAGGAAGCAGGATGCAGGATACAGGCTATGGAAACATGATATGGTGACAATACTGAGGCACAGGCCTCACTGCAGGGAGAGGTTAAATACCCTCCCAGATCAGCACCAGGTGGTGACTAATTGCTGGGGGACACCTGCAAGTTAACACTGTAACTGCAGGATCAGGTTCCAGCTCCACAGTGCCACCTGGAAGCTCAGGTCCCTGACAGGCTGTATGCAGCTGTATGCCAGTATAAGGTGCACTTGAAGAAACACAGATGAACAACATAGAGACAGTTCGCGTTCAGGTTTAGAGGTCCATATGCATGCGCGCTTATGCAACTACCGGCATATACCCACATAAAGCAGCATACAGCTATTGATTTCAATGGTACACAGCACATGTGGCTTCTGGGTGAGAAAATATACCCAAATTGTACATTGTATGTCCCCAGATGCCCATGTGCAGAAGCACTAAAAGAGGATATAAAAACCCTGACTATTTAAAACTGAAAAATGACTTTGCCTATCCTGCTGAACATTTTAAATATATAACCTGAAAAAAAAAAGCTCATGCAGCTTAGCCACCCATTAGCCAATCTGGCAGTAAAGGATTGCCAAAATACTAAGGAAAGTATTTTTAGTCAAATGCCAATGCACTGGTCTGCCAAAATCAATGATAACAGCACATTTGCATTAAACATAACATAAACTGTGAACCCAGAATTGTTTAAGTATATAACTCTGCAGTGTAGACTATAATTGTGATTAACTACAAGTAATTTAAAACAGTAATAATAGTTTGGAGCAGAAACGATACACAGACAAAGAATGGAAAGAAGACAAAGAAAAGCCTTAGGCACCGTCCTGAGCTTACCTCCTGCTGCGTAATAGCTGTTTTAATGATAGGTGCTTATTAATAAGACCTACAGCAGGTGTGATATTTAACCAAATCATACACCTAATGTATATCCTGCCCCAAAACTATTGGTTAAAGAAGGATTTTTTAATATATGCTGATAATGTACTGGAGTCTTTACAACATGTATTGTCAACATCACTGTTAAGCTATTACAAAGTACTGTCTCAGGCATATGGTGGTTCTACAAATAGTGTAAATAAGGCCTAGGATTGTTTAGTACAAAAAAAACTTTGTGTAGGGTGGATTAGGCATTTAAAGTGCCACTAAACCCATGGATTATTTTAATGCCAGAATCAAAAGCATAAATATGGGTAAAATTAGGTATGGCTACTAAAAGTATGTAGACACCCCCCAGTTATGCCAACCAAAACCATTGGTTAAACTGGTAAGAACTTGTTTTTCACCTCTACATTTCCCTTCTACTGGCTTTTTAAATTAACAAATTGAATAATTAAGATTACATGAGTTAAAAGTTAAATAGAACATTTTTTTTTATAGAGCTCTATACATCAGACCAAAAAGAGGAACAGCTAAAGGGAAAATACAGGCAGAGGGTTTGGTTCCAAAAGATGAACGGTCCCTGCAAATGGAACACAAGTCGAAGGTATGTAGAATGTCTCACAGAAACTGTGTGCATTACCTGAAATGACAGAGAGCAAGTATTCTTTCATTTTCATTTTCATGATTGGTTCAGAATGACAACCTTCCCTCTCCAAGACATTACAGCGCTTTTCAGGTTTTTACTCTTGGCAGTTGGGGAGATTCCCCTCACTACCATATGTGATGACTGGGGAAATCTCCCCAACTTGGGTACAGACAGTAATAAAAACCTGTTAGTGGTTCAAACATTGCATGCTCTATTCAGAGTTGCAAAGCAAGGGTTTTACTAGAGTCCCCTTTAAAGTTACAGGTTTTACACCACTGCTGAATTTTTTTAGTTCCCATTTATCTGCACATGTTACATCAGTATAGCTTACGGAATGATCCTATTAGCAGATTGACATTTTCATTCTTAGGTTTGCATTGGTGATCTGGGACTGATGAGTGCCTATGTCTCTTCCCTAGGAACCCTTTTCTTCTTTCACAGCCCTGGACAGTATTAAAGCTGCAAATGCAGTATGTCCATCCCTGTGGTTTCTCTGCCTGCTCTTCCTTATTTTAAATAGCCATAGATATGGCTGAGCAAGTTCCCTGTAGTTGCTTTACTTCAGATTTTAGTTTCTAAAAGCCGTGAGATGTGGCTGCTTCTAATAAGAGGAGTCGGCCCAATGCCTGATATGTTACCATTGCCACAGTTTATTTAATAGGACAGGTCGATGCTCACAGCCTGGGTTCAGTTTAGATCTGTTTACTTCCCTCTATTATACTGCAAAGCTTAAACTGCTAAAGGGGACACCTGCTATTTCAGAGAGTGCTACCCCACGGGTGCTTTAAATCAAAAATGCTTTTGCCATCACTACTAAAGACAGGCAGAATATTGTGTAAGAGTCTGCCGGCTCGTTGGCTGCTGAGGATGCAGTGTTTTATAACTTCTCAGCCAAGGCCATCATTAAATGTGCCCCCTGCCCTTCCGTCTCAGCCTCAGCCCTGCAGAGACACGTAATTATTGTCAGCACTGGTATACACTATGGCATAACCTCTGTGTACGCACCTGCTTTCTTCTGTCTATGCTGAGGAACACAGCAAACTCTAATACAGTAATTGCAGAGTCTTGTGGGATTGAAAAGAAAAGTTAATGCTGCATCAGAGCACTCGCTACGGAAGTCTAAAGAGCTCTCTGTGATCACAATACAGGATATTTCCTGCAGATGATGGATAAAAAGTGTGCTAACAAGAACATTTCTTGTTGTCCATAGCAATTATTCACATTCCTTTAATTTCCAACTGCAGAAATGACAATTTCTTGGTATACAAACATTACACTACGCTCTACTAAAAAAATAACTTTCCGAGCAATAAACAGAATTAAAGGGTAAGTTTACCTTTTTAAAAAATAGCCTATGCAGTCAAGAAGCCCTGGCAGGTAACAACAAACTAAGAAGCTGTTAAAAATCTTCAGTAGTGTATCCTTCCTACCTGTAGGCCATTTGTGCCCTCATTGAAGACTGCCACAAAAACTCCCAATATTCTTTATAGCTCTGTCCTGTCCTGTTCCCAGGATAGGTCAGCCATTGGATGCTTGCCCCCAGCATCACAGGAGTGAGTGTGCACAGTGCACTCTCTCTCCTGTCACCACAGCTGAGCACAGGGCTCTGAATAAGAACAGTGCTCATTTCTGTGATGCTGGGGGAAATGTCCAATGCCAGGCTCATCTTGGAAACTGAACAGGATGGAGCTATGGAGAATATTAGACGTTTTTTGTAGAAGACTTCAGTGGGGGGAGGGGGGGGGGCGCAAATGGCCTACCGGGATGGAACATACATTACTGAAGATTTGTAAAGGCTGCTTTGGGTATTGGTACCTACGGAGGTTGCTGACCTGCAAATACCTTCTTTCTAATCATCTGCTACATCCTGTTGTTTGCTGTAACCTGATCTATCTGATAGCTATCTGATAAAGACTATCCGCGTTGACTGTATCTGCTAATACACACCAGACATATAGGTCTCAGCCAGGGATAAATGACTAACACAATAGTTGGAGCCAGAATACCTTACACTAAATCATCTCTCTAATACGTAAGCCTTGCCTACCTGTACACTTAAAGATCAACTCCAGTTTATGCACGAAATGCTAAAACCATTTCCCTGCAGCTTAAATAAACATCTAGCAGCCCTCCTTATGCAATTACCAGCGCTGTTCCAATATCCCAACCTACTATCCTAACCTGATACAACAATGCACCACTGCTTAACTTCTAGTTAGAATGACTGGCAGATCCATTCAAACTACGCCCTGTGAGTAATTATAGAGATTATCCCTCACTTCTTGTCCGGTTGACAATTGTTTCACCAGGCAGGAAGTAAAGCAAGATCCGTAACATGGACACAGACAAGAGTTCAAATCTAAAATAGGTTTTAGCCTTCCCCATTTTTTTAAAACTAAGAAAAAAGTTTTGGCTGGACATATAATTTAGGCTGTAAAATAATCCCTAGCACTGAAATAATTATCTTCTGCAGTATACTCACCTTAACTGATAGAAGTTACATCAAAACCAAGCAGCCTAGGAAGACCAGCTGATTCCTCCTTTTAAGCACCAAAAAAACTGATCTGTCTGTTTCAGACCAAGATCACATAATGCTCATTAAAAATTAATTCCAGTACATGAATTGTAACAAATACGGCTGTTCCTGGCTTTCGATAGACATTCACATTTGTATTACATCTGCACAGATTTGTATACCTTCTGCTTTTTTTTTTTTTTTTACTTAACATTCCACAGATGGAAGGATGGTTACATAAGAAACCAGCAGCATTGTAATAGAGCTGACTTTTATGCTCTGAACAATCTGAATTGTTTCCTTTTGTGGATAGTCTCTATCTTTTGAACCTTTTTGTAAGATCAGGTCATAATGTCAATATAAATAACCCTCTGCCTTAGGAAACTAAAAAAAAAAAACAGCCAGTACTTAAGTGCAATAAAATATTCCAGTAATGTCAATGTACCATTTTTTAGCCATTCAACTATCATTTTATAAATTGTTCAAAAGGATGTGGAATTTTCTGGAAATAATGTAAATCTATTATGGTTTTAAGGTATTCATGTGCAAGTTTAGTTCAGACTCCATAATCTACCATGTAAGCTTAAGTCTATTTAAAAAGTGCTCGAAGTGCTCTAAAATTCAGATCCCCCTATTATACAGGAGGTTGAGTGATATTACACTGCTTCCCATCATCTGCACCTCGCTATTGGTCACTAAATAGCAGCTTCACTGGCCAATGGGGAGGTGTTGGAGATGGGAGGAAGTAAGCAAGAACTTTCCAGGTTTTGGGACTCCCTGGGTACTTTTGGAAATATACTGAAGAAGCATGCTACCACTGCTTGCCATAGAATCCAGGAACACCACTCTAACAGGTTTGCTTTAATTACAACTTTATCCATTTTTTCTTACCTGTATAAATCCCGACCTCCGATGCTCACCAAATTGGAAAAGACACTGAGATCTGTCATATTCTTTGGCCAGGACTGTATGTTAAGATAACCTGTAGGGATTAAAGAACAAACCCTTAGAAGATCATTGCATTTACTTTTAAAACATTTCAACCTTACAGTACTTAAATATCAATTTTAATTTCAATTCATATCAATATATTTTTTTCTGTTTACTTTCAGTTAGAGTGGGAAAGGGTTAGGATCCTTGTTGAGTTATTATTGCTGTCTTTGTCTTTACTTGTGTAGCCCCGTCACCTTTTGTGTGGTGGCTACTAGAAATGTAGTGATTGCCAGGGCTGTAGTCAGCCTGGCTGGATTACAGTTGGCATTTATCTGGTTAATTCCAGGTGTCTGGCATCGACAGTATCCCCCTGGGTGGAGTGTGATTCTGCTGTATTGTGGGACAGCCAATAAGAGGCACTGTGAGTGTATGTACAGTACAGCAGTCAATCACTGGAGTTCTCTCAACCAGTGTTGGATGCTGGGATAGAGTACATATACTGGAGGGAATTGCCATGTGCTCAGTCTAGTTTGACTAGTGCCTGAGGGGGCGGGCAGAGGCTGGATTGTGGGACTCAATTATACAGGGAGATCTGTACTGTTGCTAGAGGAGGAGAACCAGGAAAATGGATTACTACTGAAGGTACTCATAATTTAGAGGACCTCAGGAGCATGGTTGGTGTCTCTCCTCATCTGTTACTTCAATTACTATTCACTGTACCACCCCTGCTAAAAAGGTCTGGTGAGTCTGGAGTCTATGTCTGTTACACCCTGGATGTCTAGGATCCCTATACCCTATCTCACCAGTATGAAGTAGTTAATAAAAGTTATTCAGCATTGCATTACTGGAGTGGGCATCAGCTTTGTGAGCACTTGAAGAGGGCGATTAAATGCTAATGGGGCAGCTAAAGACCAAAATTGCCTAGACAAGTAGTGATGACCCAGGGTATTCCAGCTGCTCCTTAGGGGGTGAGCACTACACTTGGTATATTTTCCCTCTTTCTTTGTCCTGGTGACCACTGTCACCAGAGTAGAACGTGATGGAAAATCCAAATGTTTACAGTTGTCACTGGAACAAGAGGTGAAGTAAGATTTTCCAATGGGGATAACTGTTCTACTGACAACGGTCTAGGAGGAAAGGTCCCTTTACTCTTGTTAACTCACCCCTACTCAATCCAAAACTAAAAGTAAAACTTTGGTTTTAGATACACTTTTAGGGTAAACTTCACAAAAATATGTTTTTAAGCAGGTATATTGGCCAATGTAAGCTTGTAATACCTTTTGTTGATTATTAGCAACCAATTCTAGGTGTCTCATGCTATATAGATGAATGACTTATTTTTTGTACATGAAGTTATGTGTCACAGTCCTACCTCCTAAATCATGCCAAGCCTGTGCCTATATGGCTTAAAGTGGAATTTAAGTTTTTTTTAAATGGTGATAAGCAGGCATTTTTATGAAGAGACTGTAAAGGTATCTTCTGCCATGAAAGCTTCTTGCTGACTGAGCTTTTTCCTGTACCCTAAGCCCAATATGTGCAACTCAGTGCACAGGCTATGCATGATGAGATGAAGTAATTCATGTGCACATGTGTCGAAGCTACGTCATCAGGGCCTGGCCAATCAAGAGGCTGGAGACTCGGAGCCCAGGAAAAAACAGGGAGAAACAAGGAAGTACCGGCAAGGGAGGAGCGCATCCCTGGAGGTGATCGTTTTGGCAGGTAAGTCTGCCATAATGTGCTATTATACAGTGCATATTAGTTCATTATGGCTAAAAGCTCCAGGGTTTTTTTGTTTTCCAGTTCGTCACTTTACTTATGCTTTAAAGTGTGTTCAGTAGTGTAAAGTGCATATATAGCCAAAACCTTTTGTTCATGGACTATGGTAGGAAGGAGTTAAAACCCCCATTAGTTTATACTATGCTATCTTTGTCCAGTTGGGACACTTTTTCCTCACTTCCTTTCTAGGAGAACGTTAGAGGAAATCTCTAAAAAGCAAGCAGAATTCCACTATTAGACACTTGTCACTGGAAGATATATTCTCACGTCTTGTTCCAAAGACAAATCTAACATTTTTCATTTTCTGTTATTTAGAAAAAGAAGTTTTCCCCAGGGAGAGGGGATCCCACCATTCTTTACAAAAACTACATACCAATTTAAATGGTGAAAAAGGTATAAATCATTTATTCATTAAAAATCCATATCTCTAAGACTCTACGTACACAAAAATCAGAAACATACATTAATCAAACAATTAGATAAATATATACACACAACAAACAGATAAATATATATACACGAAAATATATGACTGCAAACCGCCCATAAACTCATGAGTAGATGAGTGGGTTAATGAAAGAAATTTTCTTGACAATTAGGAGACATGCCGCTTAAAAAGCCAGATGTATTCGTATATTTTTGGTATAAAGACAAAAACAAAACGCTGTCCATAAGACCATTACACGTTAACAGGGTAAAGTACAATTCTCCAGTGTTTCAATATTGATTTTATTTAGATATATGTGTAAGTATCTTATGCACGTAGACAGATATCTTCGTACTGTTTACACTGTCAAATCCAGTTTCATCCCACCCCCTTGATTCTCAGGGGTGCTGTGTCCACATGTCCACATGATACGCTTTCTCCGTGGCTACAACTCCGATACTTTTTGTGTCCTTTAGTTCACACAAAGGCAACTATCGTGAAACCCAGCATATATCGGAATTTACCTTATGGACAGCGTTTTGTTTTTGTCTTTATACCAAAAATATACGAATACATCTGGCTTTTTAAGCGGCATGTCTCCTAATTGTCAAGAAAATTTCTTTCATTAACCCACTCATCTACTCATGAGTTTATGGGCGGTTTGCAGTCATATATTTTCGTGTATATATATTTATCTGTTTGTTATGTGTATATATTTATCTAATTGTTTGATTAATGTATGTTTCTGATTTTTGTGTACGTAGAGTCTTAGAGATATGGATTTTTAATGAATAAATGATTTATACCTTTTTCACCATTTAAATTGGTATGTAGTTTTTGTAAAGAATGGTGGGATCCCCTCTCCCTGGGGAAAACTTCTTTTTCTAAATAACTTTGAATAGTTAGGGGACCCCCATTTATATCTAATTTATATTAGAGATATTGTGCATATACCTTCCCTTCCCCGTTCTTTTTTGCTAAACATTTTTCATTTTCTATCATTTTCTGTCTCAGTGACAATGGCCACCAATACAAATAGATAGGGTAAATCTCCCCACCGGGACCACCTGCTCTACTCAAAACTTAGAAAAAAATAGAACAATGGCCAATTACTGAGCATTTCTTATAACATGTTCCACTCAGCAGCACCTAAACATGTTAGAGACTTTACAGGTTTTGTAATTTGCTACTGTTTCAAAAAAAAATTTTCTTATACAGAAAAATAGATTCTACATTTTCTTTAGCATTTTCTATAACTTATGACACAATATATTACATTTTATTTACTTAACATGTTTTACAGGCAGACCAATTCAATGATATTTGATTCCAAAACAGAAGCTGTGTACCTGTGATCTCTCTAACAGTGCGGAAGATATTTAATTTCTCCGGATCCAGTGCAGCTATGTTGTGATATGCATCCCTGGAGAAATACAAAAGATATGTGTTATAAATCTGCAGTTTTTTTAGACAGTACAGAGAGAGCCACAAAATTTGCAGTTCAGTGTAACAAACACAAGAGGGCACTGACAAAAATCCAATTTTTTTGTATTGCACATGCAGCCAGGCAATTTACACTTGCTGTTCTGTATACGAAGGTGTCAGGAACAGGAGCTTCTTAGAAACTACTGACATATCTCTGGGGTCCACAGTGAACATTGCTTTTTTTATTTTTATTGCTTTTATGCTATTTTTTCAAAACCATCTACCGAATGACAAACAGCTGCAACACAATATATATATATAGATCTATATATATATATTTAAATAAGCTTACCTGTGTGCAGGAACCTTTAACTTTTTATTTAATAAGCAGTGAAAATGATCGCTCTGCTGAAACAGTGCATCTATCTAAAACAGACATTTTAGATAGATCCCAGAATAGAATTTGATCATAATTTACACAAGCTAAGCTGGAACATTAGGTTTCGGTGCTTAGAGACCAGCACTGGTAGTATAAAGTGGGGGGTTAATAGGAGCAGTGGCTGTGCTAGATGGGTGCTTCCAGACTGGATGGAACATTCAGTGATGTCAGAATTTCACCTTTAATGCTTTATTGCAAAGCAATGGGAAAAGGGACTTTGTGTTGTGGTCTACAGCGTTGTCACGTGGCTCCCAATACTTTGTTTATAGTTCTGGCTGATAAGACTCTCTCAGGCCCCATTTACTCCCGAGTGTTATGTCTTGCATTTCCCCAAGCATGACAAGTTTCAACAAGAATAATCCCATTGTTTTTGATGGTGCTCATTCACATCTGAGCATTGTGTTGCTTGATAGCTGTCACTCGAAAAATAACTTTTTTTCAGGAAGAAATGGCTATTTTTCTACCAATACATTTTATTAGAAGCACCTGAAAAATACCTTGAAAATGTACCCAACGTGTTTGTTTCACACAGTTTTGTAACTTACAATGGTCTCCTAGTAACTAGTGTTCCATTGGCTAAATAAAAAATGTGCAAGCCTGAAAATGCCTGAAAAACATGCAAATAATATACAAAATTATGACCCCTGCTAATATTGCCCTGTCTACTCTAGAAGAGGAGCGGTGCTAGAGTTGCATTCTGGCACAAAGAGGAAGCAGAGAAAGGGCTTTTGGCATGGGATTTGAAGAGAAGCTGGCTGCCAGACACCAGCGAGAGACCCAATTCAGGTTACTGCTTACAGGTAAGTATTTCATATGTTAGGGCAAGAATCAACTGAATGATTAATTTGCAAGAGGCTTTTGCTGACCTGACCCAGGCATATTACTAGTTATTGGATTGTGGAGGAGGTACATGAGGTTGTGGAGTAGGTACATGAGGGCAGGCTCCTGGCTCTACAACTACTGTTGCTTGCTTGGCATTCATTATTTGTTTCCAATACAAATCCCTGAATGAAAATAAAATTGCTGATTGCATGTCTAATCATATGTTTGTGTTAGCTCAGGCACAAACTGGCAATACAGCATACAACTGAGGTCCTTCACATACAAGAAATGTTAGTGGAATTCACAAAGCATTGCAATTCAAGGAGAAGCTTTTGGGCAAGCCAAACATCACTAACTAGCACTAGACAAGCACAATAAGCTTTTCCCTGGATTGCAATGCTTTGTGAATTCCACTAAAGCCTCTTTCATAGCAAGGCTTAGGTATTCTCATACGCTTTATTTACAGTACTGTGATGAGGGGAGTGTGGCCCTAGAGACTCAGTTGCAAGTGTTGGCAGAATAAGAGCTGTGTAGCAGCTCTCCATAGGTGACATACAATTAGATGTTAGGTGTAAAGAGTTCAACATTTGGAATGTTAAGGTGGAATAAAGAATGTGAAGAACTTTTATCATTCAGATGGATGCTGCACGTGACACTCATGCTCAGCGGAGAGACAGTGATGTTTCAGGCCCTAAGTGAAATTTTGTAAGGGTATGTGAAGGACCTCATCTTTAAGCTGTATTGCCGGTTGGTGCCTGGTACCCAAATGTTTAAATATAAAAATAGTTTGTCCTTTGATTTCTATGGAATCCCACTGATTTGCTTTCAATATTAGGAGTTATTCTTGATGCTTCTTGCCTCCATCCTGTTTAGACGTGCTGTACATTTGATTCTCAGATGGATGTTTTCTTATGAACAGATCCTAAGATTTATGATGATTAATGGCATATATTGCAGAACATTGCTGCCGATGCTCCGATTATAGTTATTAACATGGTATAATGAATGTTTAGACTTTGTGTATAATCATAACAGGATGCACCGTTCTGAGCTACAACAAATTGTCTTGCTGAGCTAGACAAATCAAATTCTAATTGGTTACTAAAAGCAATAAGACCTCCTTGTGCTCGCTCTAGTTTTCATTACCAAATTGAAGTGCTGAATTCATGGACCTTGCATGTATTTCCTGTGTTTACTCACAGTGGCATGTCTCATCATTTACTTGTGGTTATTGCCTCAACCGTTGGTGTTTGCTAAGTTGCCACTGACGTCTGCCAGTGATCCCCAACAACAAATTACTTTAATGCGGTTCTGCTTTAAAGTGTTACTAAAAAAAATTATTTTGGTTTAGAGTGATGAGAGAATGGAACCACTGTCCTGTTGGTATTGCTGTGTCCCAGATAGGAAGATTCATTCACTCTAATTTTTGGATTTACTTTAAGGTAGGCTCATGAAAAGTGTTATATCTTCCTGTATTATGTGATCCTTGTTGGGGCTCTGCTCCCAACCACTGCTTTCTACCTGCTGTGGTGTATATGTCAGGGCTGGAGTAATGGGCCAGTGCCACATGCCCTGGGGGAGGAGGAGGAGCTACCCGTGCCCGATGCCCGTGCCTGCGAATCTGAGAAGGAACAGCCCCCCTGGGTCCCTGACAGTATTTCACATCATCCAGGCCACTGTTCTCTGTATGTTATGTTGTATGTAACATACGGGTCTATGCACTAAGCTGCCGAGGGCAGCCGAGTATGCTGTTCGGCCTATTCTTATAGATGCCGAACAGCAGTGAGTGAATAGCCTCAGCTGTTCTGCTCGGTCCCTCAGAGGGACCGAGCAGAACAGAAAAATAGTTCGAAAAGTAAAAACAAAAGTAAATAGAAAACGATTGTGCGGAGCCAGCAATGACAGCTAGCTCCGCCCAACAGTTTTCTAATGTCCGGCGGCTCTGCTGCCGTAAAAAAAAAAAATCTCCTTCGACTGAGCCGCTCGGCCACGTTCGGGAGCTGTACGGGCTATAGTGCATAGCCCGTACAGCACCCCTTCGGTTCTACTGGGTCCAGGGGCCGAAGCAAGGCGAAGGATCGGCCGAAGCAAGGCGAAGGATCGGCCGAAGCTACGGCTAGATCCTTTGGCAGCATTGTGAATAGTCCCCATAGTCTTGACCAATGCCCTGAGCCTGTGCTGAGCATTACATCCGTGTTCCTTACTTTTATGTAATGCTCAATCAATTGTTGTTTGTTTGTCATATTGCCACTGGCTGCATTAGCAACAGGAATAAAAGATCATAGAAACAAGATCTGGGGTTGTTAAGAACACTACTGGACACCAGTTCTGGGGGTTATTATTGGGCAGTGCTGGGAATTATTATTGTGCTGGAGTGTTCTAATGTTTGGTTAGGGTTATTCATGTGTTCTTGGTTATTGCTTGCCCTGATACATGCCCTGTGTTATCACTGCTGACCCTGACATTTGCTAAGAGTTATCAATACGAGCCATGGATCTTTTTGGGAGTGGTCAGAATAAAGAATAAGCCCTTTTTTTACTCCCCCAATCTCTTTAGCACCACCTTAGACCCCATACCTATACTCCCAGTACCAACACAAAACACCCTTAAAACATTTCTGGAGTTGCCCATGTATTGGCCTGAAAAACAAATTTATGTAAGAAAAAAAAATCCCTGCTTGTCCTGAGCCCTCAGGATGGTGCTAACACTTACCTACACCCCTTCACCACAACCATACCCTAACCCTTAAATCAATCCTGACATTTAACCCTTAAAATGCAACCTCACCCTCACTTAAAATGCAACCTGAAATATTAACCTAACCCTTTATCAAACCCTTTTGTACAAAGGGGAAAGGGGTACAACCTTTATCAGGTGTTTATTGCTGTCTATGTCCCACTGGGAAGATTTACCTCACTTTCTGTCCAAGAAAAGGAAGTCATAAGATACTGAATATTTTTGATTGGTATAGAGACAGCAACAAACACAATTTTATTTCTGTAGATTGGGAGGGGGTTACAATATCTGTCACGTTGCTATTTTTCATCCTGGTGTTACCAGGACAGTATATGAGGGGAAATCTTTCCAGTGAGAACATGCACAGGAATAACATTTTGGCAGACGTTCTGGCAAGGAGCTCTACTGAAAACATAAGCAAACAAAAAAAGTAAGAGTTGGAATGTAACATCAATATGTAAATCGTATGCTAATTCTTAACCCCTAAAGTCTAGCCCCAAACTTTTACCTTATCCTAATATTCAACCTTAACCTCTAAAATGATGGACTTACTTTAGTGGCACTGAATCATTTTAGTTTTGTGGTAAATGCAGCAGCGCTAAACCCTCAGTGTCCAATGCAACCACTTTGCTTGCTGGCAGTGTTGGATTTACTCTCTCTGCTCCCCCAAGGCCAGGCACCATCGCAGAGATCACTTGTACAAAACAGGCAGTGACATCCCCTGTATTTTTAGCTCAGCTTACCCAAAGTAGAGTTAAATGTAGAAAACAACTACCCACCCGGCGCCCAGAACTGCATATCCCGGACGTCGGGAGATAGGAATTCCACACCCCTGCTGCCCCTCTGCTCCCTGCTGCCCTGAGGCCGGGCCTTGGTTAGCCTTGTGGGAAAAAACCGGCCCTGCTTGCTGGGGCTGGCTGGCTTTGGCCAAGTGAGATGAAAACGCTCACACTCTCACTTTTATCTGGTCAGACAGCTCCACGACCTGTTTATGTCACATATTACTGATTAAAAGCATGTTATGGTCACTCTATATTATTACACTATTACTTGAGCCTCAAAGAAACGAGCCGGCGTATTTCTTGGAGGAAGAAAGCGCATGGCAGCATCATGGTGCTGCTTCTACCAATCAATACATGGCCAATCAGTGATCATAGTTCAATAAATCAGAGGGGGCCAAGCGAAAAACAAGATTTCATAGGAAACTTTTTATGTCTGTCTACCTGTCTATATATTTGTCTGTCTATCCACCTCTCTTAAAATGACTACAACACCTGTTAAAATAGAAGCGCACGGGAAAGTCACCAGGTCAGTTTATGGAATAGCTTCTGGCTACGTAGTGCAGGTTCTGCAACGACATTTCAAGTTGTTACAGGATTTGCAGCGAAGCACCTATTAGCATCTCCCACCCCTCCCAGTGTGAACTTCTGCCCTTCAAGACTGCACGTTCAATTTCAGTGGCTCTGAAATAACTGTGAAAGCTAAGCCAATTCACTTATAATTATTTCAGAGTCCCATAGTAACAGTGACCTGCCAGAACCTTACTCCTTTAGTATTCCTCAGTCACAGTGTCCTGACAAGACCTCATCACTTCTCCATTCTTTCTCTTTAATCTCTGAAGTGAGACAGTTGCAAGTGAATATATATTTTATCTCAAGGTTATTTACAAGTCCAGGATATTGCTCGCACACTAGCTCATTAACATGATTCATCCTCAGACACCAAAACTTTTTTTTTTCCTGCCTGCTAAAAATCACTTGGCGATTCTTCTGAAATTAAATTCCATTTCAAGCAGAGACCCAGCTGGCATTGAGTTTACAAATCCCTAAAGTTTTCCTTTTTATTTCTCTGCTAGAACTAAATTGTACATTCTTTGGTGTGAGGATCAGCAGGAAAGATGCCTTATTTATCATTAAAATGTCTGCACTCCAAAAATCAGCAATGGTCCATTGTCAGTGCAATTGTTATTATGCATCATATGTTGCTGAAGGGGGTTCATAGCCACAGACATGCCAAATTAACTCAAAGATTTCCCCCTGGAAAATAGATTTACCATGTGAATCTGAATGGATTTTTAGAAATCCGAGGGCAATGTCTAGAATGTGAGTATCACAGTATTCTGAAACAAAGACTAGGCGTGAGTTACATGGGAATATTTATTTATCTCAAATAGGCTACAAATTGGAAACATGGTCCTGCTGTATATTATGGACTACATCATCTATAGATTAGCCACAATCTATCACTCAGTGCTGCAGTATCTATCTTGCACCACAAAGTTTCATGGTTGCCAGACGTAAGGCAGCCAATTATACCTAGATCACAAGAGAGCTGCAAGCAGATCCCATGGATCGTTACATTTTCGAGTTGTGCTAGTCATCTAGCATCTAACTTGACATATAATGTTTTCTTTCATGGTGGATCAAAGGGCAGCTTTTTCAGATCTATAGGCACCTTTAGAGGCTTATTCATGAAAAGTGCGCTAACAAGAACATTCATTATTGCCCATAGCAAACAAACAACTTTTTTTAAATTTTCCCTGCACAAATGACAGTTGGAAATTGTTTGGTTGCTATGGGCCATGAAAATTGTGATCCTTATTTCCAAGAATCTGATTTGATATACTCATCAAGCATCCAGCATTGGAGCGTTAGTGGAAAGAACAAACTTACAGCATTAGTGGTGCTAGTGGGTTGGTCCTGAGAGCAGGAAGAATTAAACCTCCAGCACTAGTGGTGTCAGATATAAACTCACAGCATTAATAGTGTCAGTGAGAAAAAATAGACCTCTGGCAGTAGTGGTGTCATTGGGGACAAAAATACCCCCAGAGTTAGTGGTGTCAGAGGGAAGAAGTAAACCACCAGCATTGGTGATGTCAATGGGAAGAAATAAACCCCCAGCATTGGTGGTATCAGTGGGTAGAAGTGCACCCTCAGCATTAGTGCTGTCAGTGGTAAGAAATAAAACCCCAGCATTGATGCTGTCAGTGTGAAGAAGTGCAATGGTGGTGGTGTCAATGGGAAGAAATACACCATCAGCATTGGTGGTGTCTACAAAGCAGGACTGAATGTAGAGAGGGCAACTTCCCCACGAGGACACTACTGCCGCCCCTCTGCGCCCTGCCGCCCCGAGGCCGGGCCTCGGTGGCCTTGTGGGGAATCCGGGCCTGCCCCCAACACTGGTGGTATCACTCGAAAGAAATAAAACCCCAGCATTGGTGATGTACGTAAATAGAAATAATCCCCCATCATTGGTGGTATCAGTGGGAAGAAGTCCCCCGCCAACACTGATGGTGTCAATAAACCCCCAGCATTGGTGGTGTTAGTGTGAAGAAGTGCAATGGTGAAGAAGTGCAATTTTGTTGGTGTCAGTGGAGAGAAATAAAACCCCAGCATTGGTGGTATCAGTGGGAACCCCACCCCCAGCATTGGTGGTGTCAGTGGGAAGAAGTAAACCCCAGCATTGGAAGTGTCAGTGGAAAGAAATTAACCCCCAGAACTAATGGAGTGCTCGGAAAGTAATAAACCCCCAGCATTGTCAGTGGGAAGATTTGTACCACTAGCTTTGGTGGTGTCTGTGAGAAGAAATTCACCCCCAATATTGGTGTTCAGTTGTTTGACTTATCCAAGCTCCTGCGATGTTGCCTTTCTCCCACGCTGCTACCTCTCTTTCTCCCAGAGCGAGAGCCAGAACCAGACCCAGAAATCTAGTTTAACTTTTGAGCAAGAGATGACTCTGCCCAACAGAGGTAGCAGAATTGTAGTTAAATAACACTGCTGAGTTTGGACATATATAGAGGTTAAAAATGTTAGCTTGCTAATTTCAAGCGATCAGCGGAGCTAAAATGTGGCTTAGTCATTGGCACGTTAAAATGAGGCTTAGTCATTGGCATCTGTGAGTGTTGCTAGCCACTTTAGGCTACCTTAACAGTTAAAGTTGTTTACTGAATCTGATAAGGTATTTAAAATCTCCTTTGACAGATCATTTATTATTGGTCATTACATAATTGCTTTGCCCTGTTATGAAAACCTCCTATGGTAAAATGAATGTACTTTGCTATAAATGTGCTATAAAAATGGATAAAAAATTCCCCGAAAAACTGTGATGTTTCCTCAGAATAAATCAAATAAAATCTTCCAATCCCAATCATGGGTCTGTCTGCCATAGCGAAATGCGTGTGTATGCTTGCATCAAAGTACTAAGGCCACTCAGACTGAAAGAATGAGAAAAACAACTGGTGACTGCTCCATCCTGCAGTCAGTGACAAAAGGGCAGCCAGTGACTAGCACAGCGGGTGAAAAGTAAGAACAGCTACATCGCTGATTTAAATCTATACTATAAATCTCAAATCTGTTATTCCAAGAATGGTGCTGTTTAAAATATACTTCTCAGCTTGCAACATGGAAAAAAGGGTCATGCATTTAAAACATTTTAATAGCAGGGAGATTATTTTCCTATATAAATTATGTGAATTATATGATTTAGTAATTAACGGCCTCAGAACTATTTCTTGTAAATAATGCATGTAACCCACTTTTACATTCATCAAGTGAATCCGCCAGCACCACCTCCCTTGGCAGAGATTTCCACAGCCTGTCTGAACTCACAGGCAGAAACCCCACTCGTGCTGATTCCAAAACTCTTTTCCACTTTGAGAATATGTTGCCCTACATTGTTCTCAGTCTTTGAGCAAGGGAAGTGTAAGTAAACATAGCCAGTCTTTGCCAAATACCATTATATTTTCTAGGTAAAAAAATACCTCCTTCTTGCCAGGAATAAAAATGCTGCTCTAAACTGCATCATAATATAAGATCAAAAATAGATTTTTAACATTTACACAATTTGATAAGATTATTTACTATTGGTTGATTAACAGCTCCCTTGCAGTAAACCTGTGCTTTGTCCATGGAGGTAAACCCTGCCCTCCATGGGCAAAGATTTGGCTGGAGTTGGGACTGGAACAATTTTTTCATTTTTCACACGTGTTAAAATCTGAATTTTTGGCTGAAAATTGCTTAACCCCCCCAATAATGATATATTTTCTGAACACAGAAGCTCTGTAGAATACAAAAATTGTAGATGCAGTTTATGTTGCACGATATTTACGCAAATGTTCATCAAAGCGACATATATATTGCGGAAAAAATACACTACAATAAATTTAAGTGCACTCAAACACAATCTAACACTCCATTTTTGGTGGCAGGGTCACAGGACTGTGCTCAATCAGCTGCCCAGCCAGGAATCCAGCAGGTCTGGTCCTGGAAATGCCGAGAGCAAAGTGTTATAATAATAGTAATATATGTATTTATTTATTTTATTTTGCATATCTTCAATTAGAGTAATACCTTGGTTTACGAGCATAATTCGTTCCGGAAGCATGCTTGTAATCCAAAGCGCTTGTATATCAAAGCAAATTTCCCCATAGGAAATAATGGAAATTCAGATGATTCGTTCCACAACCCAAAAATATTCATATAAAACTTATTACAATACTGTAATATAATACTGTACAAAATATAAAGACAAATAAACCAATTACAGATACCTTCGTGGCTGGTGTGAGGGGGACAAGGGAGGATTATTAAGAGGAGGATTATTGTGTAGGACGACTTTCACTATCACTAAAGGAATCTATCCAATGTCGTTAAACAGACACTCGCACTGCTACAGCCTTATTCGGGTGGTGCTTTTCTACAAAATTTTGCTCTTATTGCAAGACATTGCTTGTATATCAAGGCAACATTTTTCAGAAATGTTTGCTTGTCTTGCAAAACACTCTCAAACCAAGTTACTTGTAAACCAAGGTATTACTGTATATTGTTCTCAACATTTATACGAAGTCCAAGTTGTCAAGGAAAAGTCCCAGTTATAGGAGTTGGATCAAATATAACCCCAGTAATTAAAGTGAATGTTGTATGCTCCCCTGGCAGTGTTAAAGTTTGTCCCAAACCTTCTGTCACCTTTGCTGGATAGGGTACAATAGGCGTAAATGGCTCCTGAGGGTAAGAAAAGCAAACTAAACTCTCCGGGAACTGTCTACTTTAAGAAACGTATTTCTTTTAAGTGCACATTGAGTGCACCTAGAAAGAAATACAATGCTGGGGCCACAAATATAATAAAGTGGCCCCATGAGATTGTGTCAGACTGTCATTTTAGTTGTAGTTAATGTACAGCATTTTCTAGAACCTTCTGTGTGCTGTTTCTGATTTCCCCATTTATCTGTTTCAGGTTACCCTTGCAAGCTGTCATACTACAGTTCTTCCTGGAGATTGCTGTCACTAGGAAGATCTTAGGACTAATATTGACGTGATTCGTAACCTAGTTATGGCGGGAAAAGTAAACACCCAATCAGCTGTTTTAACACCTCTCTATGGGCAGATTGTTAACACCTCCTAGCTCCAATTATGCAAATACAATCAACACCTGGTTGTAACTAACAGATTATGTGGATTGGAGCAACATTCACCATATTTATTCCCAGAGACGTTTTGTACAAGTCATTCTGAATTGAGAAAGCTGGTTGGATGACCAGTGAAACGTCTTCACTACAGCAAGTCCAGTTTCCTTGACTTATTTTTTACAGATATACCATGACCTGGATGAATGAGAACCTTCACAGACTATGTCACATAATGACAGAGTGTTTATAAACAAAGCCATATCACAGAGAGAAGAATGTGAAATGACTTTCTTTACAAACCCAGTCATATCACAGAGCAACAGGGTCTGACAATGTTTTGCTTATAGACAACAGGGGGAATTTATCACAACTGGAGCAGACAAAATCTGGAGCAACATGAGCAACCAATCAGCTTCTCTCTTTCATTTTCAAATCTTAACTGAACAAACTGAAAAGAGATGCTGATGCATTGCCATGGGCAACTTGCTCTAATTACTGTCTGCTCTAGTTTTGATAAATCCCGCCCAATGTCTTTCACACAATGGCTGTGATTGTTATAATTTCACCTCACAGTGTCACAAACCAGAGGTTAATTTTAAACCAATTTTGCAAAAGCAAGAAATCGATGTTTTCATGGCAAGGACAATTTTGGCAAAACTTCCCACTTATTCCTACTGAATACTGTCATTACAGGAATTAATCTTATACAACTATCAGAATACAGGCATTTGTGATAGCGATCCTTGAAAGTAGGGATGCACAGATACTTTTCGAGTACCAGTGCAGATACTTGGCATTATCATGAGAACTACCAGGGTTGCAGCGGTTGCAGCTGGGACCTGGCTCTGGCGCTCCACCACTGTCCTGAAATCATTAGTCTGTATTTTTTTAGAAAAACTGTCACATGACAATAAACAAAAATGTATCAGTACTCGTACTTGTAAGTACTCGGCGAGTACCAGTACTCATACTCGCAAAACTGGTATCTGTGCATCCCTTTATTTATATTTATATTTATTTATATTTATATATAAAAAACAGAGATGTAGAAATCCCAGGAGCTCTGTGTGCTCCTTACAAATGACAGCGGCCTCCTAACTGTTGAATTTTTCTCTAGTCTAGTCTTGGAGCTCGAAAGTATCGGTACATGTACTTGTACTTGTACCGAGTACTGTACTTGGTATCTGTGCAACCCTACTTGAAAGGTGAAAAACAATGTTCACAATTAATAGGTAACGTTCTTACCCATTGTTACTGAGTTAACCTACATAATCCAGTAATAAAAAGTGCACTCAATATGACTTCACAATCATCTTATACCATGTCACAAAAAAAGAAGTATGTATATTTCTGACAATGTAAAGTCACTTCCCAATTCACGTTCTGCCTTTGTGCTTTCAGGTTTCCTAAGAAAATTGACTTTTAATGACATTGAAGCACTCAAGGTCACAATATACATTACAATGAATATTCTTCCTCTCCATCTCACTGCTCAATCAAGGCCTGCACCTCTCAGGGATTTGATTTGTTCTAATTGTGGATTTTGTCACTTCTCCAGTGACTTGGTGGCTCACAGCTCCATGCCTGGAGCCCTGATATTCCCACTGGGATCCGTCTGTTCCCTTATACTAGCTATGCTTGTCACACTTCGTTACTTAATTGTAGATCAAAAGCACCTCCCAGCAGAGGCGTGCTAATGATATCCGTCCTTGTGAAATACTGGCGGGCACAATGTATGACGGAGTGTGACAGGGGACTACAGAGGGGAAACATTTGAATGAATGCTGCTCCCAAGAGGACTCGCTCGTATCACAGGCAAAAGTGGTAGTTTCCTCTGTCTATCATAGGAATAATAATATCTTTACACAAGCGGTTCATTACTGAATAAAGGGCCTGATCACAGAAATAAAGTCGATTTTAAATGAGCAGGTTTCCAAAACTAATGCAGTGTTCTGTTTTGTTTTTTTATATATTCTCCCATGACTTGCAACAGACAGGCGCATCTTAAAAGAATGCAAGATTTGCTGTCCTTGAAACGTGTTTGGTACCGCCAGGACCACCTTAGAACAGCATTAGGTTTGACAATTAGGTCTTGCAGAGAAATAGGAAAAAATAATGAACCAATTGCACACATCTCCCAGCATGCTCTAAATGTCCAGAACTGACCATGCATTGTGAGTTAGTGCTTCCACATTTGCTACACTGCCTAATTATTGTTAGCAATGCAACCGATGCAACAGCCTACCCCAACAATATTTACTATACTGATCTTTCACACATATATATATATATATCACACAGTTATAGGTAAAGTTTTTGAAAACCCTATCAAAAAGCTTCTCCTACCTGGTCCCCTTTGGTCAGTTAAATCAATGAGGTGCGGTACCTTCCGTGCTGGGTGAGGCATTCCCCCTGACCAATGGCGCTTTGCCATTGGTCCAAACCATCCTCAGGGCTCAAGCCTCTAACAGCAAGTAGAGGCTGTTGCAGCTCTTGCCTCACTATGTTAGGCTACACAAGCAGTGGGGAAGCCCGCTGCTGTGTAACCTAACTTAGCTGTCAAAAGCCAGATGCAGCACCACCTGTAATTAACAGGCAGTGCTCCATCCTTGACAGGTCATTCTGAGTGGAGAAAAAGCTGTCAGCTTCAGACTCAAAGCTGACAGCTTTTTCCTCTATAATACTAGGTGAAGCTCTGCCTCACTTGCCTTCCCTGACCAAACGTCCCTGAGTTACATATACCTTTGGAAGTGGTTTGTTATATTTGTTTGAAAATTAACAGTACCTGATAATCCTGCTAGACATATTATGAGCTGATAACCACCTGTGTTCCTTGCCTGTGCTAACTGCTTTCAGTTAGCATTGTCTCTAGTTCTCACTGCAGACTACAGACCTCCCTCCTTTGTTATGAAGTTGGAGAGGGTGAGGTGTTCTACAGTTCCAAAACACTTCCTGACCTAGGATGACTACACTGCTTCTCCATAGACACTATACAATTAATTATCATTGTCATCCTAGGACAGAATGAGGTCTATTTATAAACAATTCCTAGAGCCACTTGCTCTCGTTTGTGTGAATAAAGCCCTCACTCACTAACATCCTGTACTTTATTTCACCTTCATTGGACAAAACAAAAATGATAAAATGCATGAAAAAAGCATTAAATGAACGCAGAGTAGCCGGTAATAAGAAAGTATCCGGAATTAGGAAGTATCAGGAAGTATGACAAATCAAGAATTGATTCCTGCAAACATGTAAATTAACTGAGCTGTCCACATAACTACCATTGTTTGCTGTTTGAAAACCATAAAGACTTTTAAACACTTATACAGCTAGAGCTACAGAAGCAAACATGGAGGGCAATTTGAAAACTAGAATATGCTCAATCGCACATAAATCCCCACTACACAAGTTCCTTTTCGTAATGATGTTGTCTTTTATAGTGATACATATAACTGCTTTGTTTAAGGATTCATTGGATTGCTTCATTTACGATGAGTTCTATCCACACCATGTTAAACAAAGCTCACCTGGCACAGTACGTAGGGTTCATAAAGCCATACGGTTGAAATGCTGAGCAGTTTCCTCCAGTGTTTGAAGTGAATGAGAATTTGACAAAAGACTATAGGACATATTTTATTACTTCCCATTCAGTGCTCACTCCAGATGCTTTTGCATACAAATTCAGCACTTCACCCATAGGGCTTTCAGCAAATTCTATGTGCAGAGTTGGCAAAGATAAATTCAGCCTGCAGTGAAAATAACAGCTCAAAAGGGAAATGTGCCTGAAAGCTTAGGAAGAGTTGGGATCTCACATATCGTATACTATTTCAGCTTTGCGATACTGCCACTCTTACTCTTATCTTGCACTCACCCTTCAATGCCAGTCACCAGGAAAAGGAGATTTCCATTAATCTTAGTGCAGTTTATAAACTTGTCAATATTGCTGGAATCCACAGTCTGAGATGATTTTAGGGACACTGTCCCGATTCCATCACACACTAGAGAGAGAAATAGAATGGCACAGCATTACAACAACAGACTATAATGGATGCCATTTACAGTAAACTTGTCACAGACTCAGCCAATTCAAATACAAAAAAAACTGTCCTCTAACTTAGCTTTGCAGTGCCATAAAAATGTTTGCAATTTGAAGCTAGGCTAGGTTTAAAACAAGGGTTGCTCCCCGTTGCTTTGAGACCGTGCGATCAGGGGAGGCAGATGAGGCAGAGCCTCACCTACTATTATGGAACAAAAAGTTGCCCGCTTCAAGTCTGAAGCAGACAACTTTTTCTCCATTTAGACCGGCTTGTAACAGGTTACACAGCAGGAAAAGCCTCCCCGCTGTGTAACCTGTTATGGATGGAACGCTGCCTGTTAATTACAGGCATTGCTTAATCCGGCTTTTGGAAGCTAAGTTAGGTTACATAGCAGCTGTCTTTCCCACTGCTTTGTATGACCTAACATAGTGAGGCCAGAGCTACAACAGCCTCTACTTTGTGTTAGAGGCTTGAGCTTTGTAGATGGTTTGAACTAATGGCAAAGCGTCATTGGTCCAAGCTGTCCAATAAAAAAAAAAAAAGAAAACAGAGGCCATCTATTTGGATGCCTCACCAGTGACGAGCAAGTAAGTGACATGGAGGCTCCTCCCTGTCTCCTCCCTCCCTCATCCACAATTCGATGACCAGGTTAGGTGCAGGAGTGGGGGCGGGCAGGGGAATGCCTAACCTAGCACGGACCTTACTGTATGTCCCTGCTGTGTGATGTATACATGCAGTCTGCTATCCTCCAGTAGATCAGTGAGAAAGCTTTGTACAGCAAATAAAGCTTCCTCACTACCTGTCACTTCACCAGCTTTCCACAAAGAAAAGATCTTTGTAAACAAAGGTCAATTTAGGTAGTACACTGGGGTAAAGAGATCATTGCTAAGTCATCATTGTCTTACTTAAAGTGTATTTCCACATTTGCAGCCAAATTAGGATAACACCTATTTTATATCTGTTACGTTTTTTATTCACATAGCATCACTTAAAAATAAATAAATACATTGCTGCTTGCACAAAACATGCTGAATACTGAAAGAAAAGTTGTTCTCTGTACTGAAATTTTATTTGGAACGCAAGGGGAGTCGGTAGCTTAATGACAACATAATAAACCCTGACTGTATTGTTTTGCTCTCAACAGATCTCATCCTTGGCTGTAATCTAGATTTGAACACTGTTGGCTCTAACAAAGGGTTAAAGATCTAGAAGCAGTGTATATGAATGAGAATCCTTCTATACAAACAGCTAGAGTTTTGCGGTTACTGAAATTGTGACAATCCAGCGCTGAGTGGAGGAACGGACGGGGGAGGGGGCGGGTACTACTCTAAAAAGGCAGAGCCAGCTGTCACTCATGCAGCTGGGTGGATCTCGACAGTAATGTCAGGATTTGTCCTGGCTGCGGCTGCTGAAGTCTCAGTTTAACTAGAGCTATGCTTTCCCTTCTTCTGCAGGGGGACTGGTCTTGTATCCGCCCCCCTCCTGTAGTTTTATGCAGGCAGCCGTTAGTGGGTGGGGCCTGCAGGGCCCCTCCCACAACTCTGCTCTCTACACAGCCTATGTAGATGAGATCATCAGCACAGTGATGATCTCACCACTAGTTTTACAAAGTAATATAGCAAGCACAGGATAATGTTAGTGATATGTAAGCCAAATTTTGCTCACGGATGCTGCTCATCAGCTTGCGACCAATAGAGAGGATCAGAAAAATTGAGTTTTAAGTTAATATCTTCTTGTAACTTCACCTTTCTATATATCTGTACCCACTGTTCATTTTTTATGTGCGTTTTCACTGAAGGTAATCTCTGCTCAGACATGTTTTTCATTGCATGCAGTTTAAATTGCCAAGGTAGTGTGAAAAACTATCACAACCGATTTTGACAGTAAGAATATGCCAAAAGCTATAGTGCCATAGCAGAAGCACCTTGAATATTCCAATCATTTATATGCAGCTTGCTTTCGTAACAGCAAGACATCATACTAATTTAAATCCCTCCTGTAAGCACATCTTGAGACACTAAGGCAACAGACAGGTTAAACTTGACTGCAGTCTGTGGACAATTGGCTTCCAGATCACTAACATTATCCTGCGCTTGCTATAAGTTTTCATGAATTTCAATGCCTAAATAGCATATTCCAACTAAGTAGGTTGCAATTTACATCTCCCCAGGGTGTCATTTCTGTCTGTAGAGAGATGGATATTTTATTCCTTATAAAATCACAAATATCTGCCTGTCTGTCAGTTATCTGCATTTCCTATAGAATGTTTACATAATTATGGCTTGTAAATGTATTCTGTTGTTGTGTTGTATTCAAAAATGAAAAATATATAAATAAATAATATACAATGTGGTATAATGCCCATATTGGTAGAAATAGGAATGTGTGACGTAGTGCACAAATTCTAGACCAACCTTCCATTTCACCCTACCGTTTGCCATCCTATCAACATATTATTTCCTGTGCCTCTTTACTGACTGAGTTAAACCATGTGTACACAATTGTAAAATGAAACTCCAGCTACATAAATAAATACATAATTGAAATAAATGAATGTTTACTTGTTTTACCTGCCAAAGGATTTGTAATTCTGTACAGCTTTTCCTGTGATTTGCACACAACTATCATGCTGTACTGGTAGTCAGGTGACATGATTCTAATATGAATGGGTTAAATGATCCGTAGTACATGATATGTAGCCCTGTACCCCCTTTTCCACTTACAGAGCTAGGTTATTTTTCTTTTAAATAAATATTAATGTAATTTTATTGGTATCTATCTACCAGTAGCTGCCTCATTTCCCACCCTCGGCTTATATTCGGATCAATACTTTTTCCCAGTTTTTTTTGGTAAAATTAGGTACCTCGGCTTATATTCGGGACGGCTTATACTCGAGTATATACGGTATACCTGGTTTAGCTTTTGTAGTTTCCTAGGTTATCTGTCCCAACCTGCTCACTGGACAAAGATTCATCATCATCGTCATCTCTATCCATTGACCAGTAAGGCCCCTTTCACACGAGCGTTCAGGTTGTCAGTTTTCCAACCCTCCGTGTGCAGTTGAAAAACAGACAACAATGCATCTCTATGACAGTGCGCATTAAACTGATGACCATCGGTTTACATTAGGAAACATCAGTGTCAACAGTTGAGGTCCGCAATTTCAGATGGATCAGCTCTCCATTTTGACTGACTGAGACTGATGTAGCCTGATGTAAACTGATGATCAGTTTTCATCAATTTAGGTTATATCCATTTTTGGGACTGATGTCGTAATGCAGCCTGGTAAGCTCAATGCATGCTGGGGGAAAGCAAAGAATCATGGGAATTAACCATACAATAATAACAAAAGGCCCAAAACGGACATGTAAAAAATGGATGTAATCTAAACCGACAACGGATGGACAAACTGATGTAAACTGATTCACTTTTTAATCAGTTTGTGTGTGTTGTAAAGTAGCCACCGCTCCAAGCTCTCTCCTGTGATAGACTACAATCTCAAGTTTGCATTGAGGCTGTAGTCCATCACGGGAGTGAGCTTGGAGTGGTAGCTACTTACAACACCCTACAGCCACCCTCCAGAAGAGAGGACAGGGTCAGCACCAATTCAGAGATGATTTGAGGATCTACAGAGTGATGCACGAATAAGTGACATTTTTGTTAACAGTTATGGTACTTGAATGCATTTTTGAGGTTTATCTCCTTAGTTTAGTGTCACTTTGAAGTGTACCCATATCCAAAACGTTTTTTCTTGAACTTCAGACAGAGCAGAGAAAGTTTTAAATTCTGTCAGGTTTTTCTTTTTTGTATTTCCCAATAATTTTCTGTTCTGGCATAATGGTCAACAGGACAAATGGAGAGGGAGAATCTCCCCGTAGGGGGCAATAAAAACCCAACAGGGCATTTAACATATCCATACTCAAAGCTATAAAATAATACAGTGTTTGGATTGCAGATACACTTTAACCACCTCTGACCGGCTATTGTAGCAAAACAGCCAGTAGGGGGATTGGATATTCTAAGTGGAAATTTAAAAAGTCCAAACTCTTCACCCTTTTATGAATAACCCTGCTAGTGTTTACTGTGAGTGTGTGCACCGAGTGCAGATACAATGCCTATGATTCGCTGTCATTAGACGGCAAAATCACGGGCAAAAGGCACAGAGACGATCAGAGTGGCTCGGTGCCTTGTGATTGTTGTGATGAAAGTGAATGAACAATCACAGCAATCATAAATGTAAACAGTACTACTACTGTTCCTCTTACAACAGAGAAAGGGGAGGAAGGGCAATCTTATGAAATAATTCTCATTAATTCAGGTAGGCAGCAGAAGATTCAGGTATTATTTAAGTTGGCTTTATTCACTTGCGTGTTGGGCTGAAATACATATAAAATATGACCCTGATTATGTGATCAGTAAAAAACTACAAAACACATGGTAATTTGTACTCTGGTGTTACAGAAGCACTTGACGCTTGCATTAGAAACATCTCAACTATAAACATGAAGTATCAAATTCTATCTGAAGAGATGATCATCATTACCTTTCGGACAGATTCCAGCACAAGGCTTACACATTTTGATTCCATTTTCTTCCACTTCCATCTTGTTACTTGGACATGCCCTCACACATGAACTGTCATCCACAACAAAGTTATCTAGAAATGTGAAACATTAGTGTTTAAATATTTGGTCAAAATGCACCATATTTCCATGCAGTGTATTGTAAATGTGGAAGAACAAATTCTTCTGTCACATCTCTGCCAGCTCATATACATAAAGGATATGAAATACAAGACTGCTTGTAACACAAACACAGCCCAAATCAATTGTTTTTAAATGAACATATTAGCATTGCCTAATTGCTTTAGGATTGTGGTTCACCATGGACTGGCTGGCAGAGTTGGCTTAGTTGTTCATTTTAAAGGCTGAAAAAGACTCAACCCAAAGGTTCAATCAGTTATAACTCCTGCAACCTTTCCTAACTCCTTTGGTCCAAAGGAAGGCAAAACAAGCCCGTCTATACAACTGTTGTTAAGTCTGCCACGTAGGAGAAAGAATCATGCTTCTTGATCCTCAGGGACATTAAAAAAATCCCCCAATAGAAGAAATGCCATGTTAGCCTTTAGAAATTATACATTGGGATATGCATAGCTGCAAATCGTTGATTCCCTTTTCATCTTTTTGTTTCTGCCATCACTACCTTATGCAGTACAGTATTACATGGCTTTACCACCCTTACTGTGAAGAGCCACTTCCTAAACAGATGTCAAATTATTATTATTTTTTATAATACAGGATTTACAATATAAGGAGGACATTACTGTTACAATACAAATCAAGAGAAGATGGCAAGGAGGGCCCTGCCCATGAGAGCTCTAAATCTAAAATGAAATGTGTCATATAGAAAATTTATATATATCTATTTATGTCCATCATGCAGTTGTTGGGTTTAAAAGTACACTTGGCAAATCTTAATACTGGCCTTGTATATAGTTACATAGTTACATAGTATTTGAGGTTGAATAAAGACATAAGTCCATCAAGTCCAACCTATTGCGTGTATGCATTAAATATTGGAACATGTTAATTAAGTGACCTTTAAAGTGTCCCTGTCACCACAGGGCCACTTTTACTAAGTAGCCCACCTGTAGAAAAAAAAACATTGCCAGCTTTTCTACTCTTTCATTGTAATATTTTACATCCCTTTATGAAATTATTTGTACATTTCAACCTTCTCCAAAACTCCTACTTTATTTAAAAAATGTGGTTTCCAAAACTGAAACATATATTCTACTTTTGACTTAAAAAAGTTACACTGGTACAACACTATATAAGAATCTCATGTTTTTATATAACTTTTATTGACTGCAAAATGTTGATTGCTTTTGCATCCACCGTATGGCATTCCGTGGTGCTTTAAAGCTCTTAGGGGCATATTTATAAAGCAATTAATGTGCCATTCACCAAACATTCACAGGTGGTTAATCATTCACTGTAATTTAACCACACACTAGGAAGATTCACCTGCAGTGAATATTCAATGAGTGTCCGCCCAGCCGTCAGAAGCAGGCTGTCGGCCGGCAAATGGACGGCCGCTCGGCCAGCTTTGGCTTTCAGTAGAACCGAAGGGGTCCTGGGGCCGAAGCTAGCCGAAGGATCGGCCGAAGCTACGGATAGATCCTTCGGCAGCTTTGTGAATAGACCCCATTGTGTAATATGTTCAAGAAACATCCTTGATTACAAAGGCACTTGTCCCATAACAAGATTTAAATAAACTTACGTGGGCATTTGTTGACACAGAAAGCTCCATAGGTGTACTTAGCCTTAGGATTTTGCTCCAGTTGAAAGGCAGTTGGATTATATATATTGGGCTGTGGACACTGGGTGACACAAGATCCACTGTCATTAAATTTCAGACAGGCCTGAAAAGAGAGAACAGGTCGAGAATGTTAATTGTTTACTGTTTCAGACATCAAGATGATTTGGGAAATGTGCTCAATACTTTCACAATAAAAAAAAAAAAGTCCACTAGTTAATTTCCCTTGCTGTAACAAACACAGCGCCTATCAATTCCCCAGCGTGTCTGTGTCCCCAGCAAACTTAAGATCCAGTCCAGCCACCCCCGGGTTTGGTTGACAGAAGGAACACAAAGTCTTTGCATTGAAATGAGAAGGGAGGCTATTCTGCTGCCAAATGTCATTTATAGAAAATGTTCTAAAAAGTTCTATTTATTCTCTTTATAAAAAAGCAGCAAGCAAAAATAAATATTTTGATGACAGTAGTTGACAGCAGCAGGCTGAGGAGTAGTGCTGGTGACAGCAGTTAATAGCCGATGCTGCCTATATTTCCGCTGAACACCCTAATGATCTGTACTTCGGAGGGTTGGCCCGCTGCTCTCCTACACCACCCGTTTAAAATCCAGCTGGGAATTGAAACTACCAATTAGGGAGCAGGGCTGACATTCATTTCTATTGAATCTGCACAGGGGGAGGTTATCATTTCTACAAGAGGGAAAGTAGGTCTGATGTCTCCTGGGGGACGTCACCCTCCCACCCTCCATGAAAGAGCCTTTGTTAGGTTAATGTATAGAATTCTGTAAAACTTTGCTCCTGTTATTGTTTTTTTTTTCTTTGACATTTAGCTTTTTTTTAAATAGTGGACAGGAATAAAACATATAGATAGGGAATGCAAATATCAAGTGAAGGATGTTACCTTGTTTAGGGGATGGTGAAAAACAATATCAATAACACACTGGCATGTGTTCCCTTACTGTCCGATCAAAAATTCTGAACTGGCTAACACAACAATTTAGGGTTTTTCCTGTCACTGTATGATCATGAGCTTTGTCAGAACATCTCTAAGCCTCTGTGTATAAAATAATCATAGCACATCTTGTCTGAAGATACCTCACCCTTGTGTGTTTTCAGACTGTTTCAGATTTTCCAAGCAATGATAATCTGGAGGCATAGTGAATATGAGAATGGGTAGTCAATAAAGTGTTGTAATGCATAGAATGTCAAATGGTGATATTAAGGAGGATCGGTTTTAAATTATGGAGGGACAGTTCTTTTTGTTTTGTTTTTTTTTCATTTATGAAGATAGATTTTAGATTTTCATACAATAGGGTTAATTTGCCAAAAGAGTAGAGACTGTTCACTTACAGGGTTAATTATCCTTTCAGCACATTTTCCAAAACAATCCCACATACTTTTCATCATCCCCAGCACAAAGCACTGTTCAGATGTTAAAAAAAGCTCTCCCTTTTCCCATTGCATACCTGTAGGTCCTACAAGGCCATTCTGAAAAAAGCTATAGTTGCTAGACGCCACTCTGTCCGGGCTAAACAGCAGAATGGGATGGACTTTAGAAGGGCACCCCCAGTGGCCGCTCCAAGAAGATTGGGTATTCAAAGTGAACACACTGTTGGCTAACGTACAAAACACTGGGGGACATTTTTAAAGCAGCACTGTGGTCTAACTATGGTCATGCTGTTGCTTAAAAATATTTCCTGGAAATGTATAAAGCAAAGCAATGTTCTTTACAATTGTGCTCAGTGCTTCCCTGGCTTCAGGACTCCAAACCCAGCAAAGTGTTATTTTCTAAATAGAAGAGCAAATGAAAAGAAGAGCCCTGGTCACATAACCTGTCAAACTCAAGTGGCTGGCCTATACTTCAGTCACATTAATTCTCCTTCATTAGGTGACAGAACTCTGTAGGATACTGCAGGCTCCAGGCCATAGCCTGCAGTTTATGAATGGGCAGTAAAATGCAGGTCACGGTGAAGGCTAACATTGCAGAATAGAGCGGGACATGGATAATGATATCCACTTTTCGTTATTAATGTCCCCCAATGTGAACATTTACTTTGCTAAGTGAACAGTCTCCACTCCTTTAGTAAATCAACCCGAATGGAAAGCATGTGCACAAGCTGAGTGAGACAAAGAGCAATTTCAATGGTAACTCTAAGGCTGGGTTCACACCTATGCGTACGGAATATGCACATTTGCGGTAAAAGAACCGCTTCCGAAGGCTATCCGGCTGTATCCTAATGGATACACGCGGCGAAGACGCCCCAAAGACGCTCATGTACTTCTTTGGGCGTTTTGCAGCGCGTTCCTACGCGCTGTAAAACGCCCAGGTGGGAACCATGCCAATAGGCAATCATTGGTTTTCACATGTTCAGCGTTTAACAGCGCGTAGGAACGCGCTGTAAAACGCCCAGGTGTGAATCAGGCCTAAAACAGCCAGTTAAAATTAATCTTTCACTCATCTGACTATACTAAACTGGAATGTAATGTGGTGTACCCCCACTATCAACCACAGATCTGCAACTTTTACAATGTTTCTAGAATGTAAGAAATATAATTTGACTTGTAAAGCATGTCTGTAAGTTAAAGAAAATGTATTCTTCCAACTTGACAAAAGAAAGTAAATGGGGTCAAGACAGTACTGACTGCAAAGTAATATTGAGTTTTCTAATTGGGACTGCTCAGAAGAGTTGTTAAATAAAGGTCAGGTACAGGAACGTTTCAGATTTTATGCCAAAACTTGAAGAAAGGATTCTGTTTCAAGGTAACAAAATCTGAAGAGAGTAGGATTATTTTTTTAATTTCTTCATTAGGACTTTAAAGTAGCGCTTTATGCTGGAGGCAGGGGCGGGAATGCCTCACCAAGAAGCGAAGGTACCGCACGTCACTGCCACAGACTATATCACAGCCTAGACAAAATTAGAGCTATTCTGCTTAGGTACTGCAAGTCTGATCTGTCCATGCATTGGGTACTATGGACAAGTTTCACACAGCTACACTTTCAAATCAATCTGTTTCATGGCTTCCTGTATGTTACCATTGAATTCAGCAGCTACCACATTACAATGATTTTTAACACTGGGAAATATACGGTTATGTTTCTTTTATGTTACAGATTTATCTAACCAAACATGAAAAAACTTCTTTTTGATGGATGTTAAAAATGTTTTATGAAGCAGGTGGTGGGGATTTGGAAGCAAAGCAAAATGGTAATTTTTAAATCTGCAAAGTGTTCTTGCGAAAGCCATAAATCATATGCATTAGCACATAGATACGTTCAATTTCTTATTTGTAAAACTTATAAAATCTGCCAGAGCTAATGAAGGCTGATGGGTAATACAAGTTGCAATGGGAGAAATATATGAAAGGGCTAAATGAACAGCTTTGTTTGGAGACAAAATGCATGAGGATGGAGAATCAGTAGGAATCGGAATATTAAATCAAGGTTGAGAAGAATTGCGGAGGGTAGAAAGTGAAATGACAGGCAACATACAAAACAGTCAGTGTCTTTAGGTCCAGAGCAGCCTCCAGCACATTCCCGGTGACAGCAATTACTAACGTAAGGTCCATAGCAGCGGCCATCACACTGTTCAGCGCACACAATCTTCGTCACTAGGGGAGAGAATGACAGAATTCATTACAGTGCAGTTTTACCACTTTCAAACATGCCAATCCAGATGTATGACCTCGGGCTTATTTAATAAAGCAAAGAGTAATGTGCAAAGTGTAGTAACCCATAACCACCAATCAGAACTGATCTTTCGCTGTTCATCTTAATAATTACTACAATGTTTTACAGTAAATGTTTTACAGTAAAATAACAGTGGCCCAAAATTCACAGTATTGTAACGGATGTAGAATTGGAATCAGTCCCAATAGAGTGAATACTGCTGTTCCAGCCAAGGCTTCCAGTTAGCCACACCATTTTATTTATCTCTGCTGCCGTTAGCACCACGATGTAGAGGTTATCAGTTGTTGGACACTGTGGCGTTCCGGGAGCAGAGCAGATCTGTTACAGACCGGATCAAAACTGCGTCCAATGTATTCCAATAGTATTTTGGGCTCTAGTTCACACGGCAGCGTTCAGTTCCAGTGCATGTAAAAAAACTGCAGCAAGCCCTATTGTACCTGCTCTGAAACGCTATGGAACGCATGCAAACGCATCAAAAATGCATGCAAACGCCCTGGTACGCACTGAAAGACCATTTTAATCGTAAAAAAACAAAAACGGCATCAAAAGCGTGGCAAAAAATGCAGTATAACACATTGCACTGCGTGTGCAGAAACTCATGCAGATCTGGTCTGCATTTGGTGTGTACAAGGCCTAAAGCACTACTTCCCTGTTATGCATTTGTGTGTGTGTGTAATGTTGTTTTCAATATCATAAACATACTGCTGGTTTTATACAATGTCTGTGCACTCTCTTCTTTCTTATGCTTTAAAGTATCCATATTAATAACTGATTTACTGATTTGAAGAATTTGACAATGGCACAAAATAAAACAAGTAGAAATACAGCACTTTTATTCCAGGTACTCATGCATGTGCTGGGGTTGATTCACTTAGTAAAGTGAATGTTTACTTTGCAAAGGGTGTATTGCAATTAACATAAAGCTTTGTTTAGTGCAATCAACCAGTAATGTACAAAAATGCTGTTTTTAAATAATATTCACAGGCTCATAGCATCCACTAACAGACACTTTCCCAAGTAAACATTTACAGGGTTATTCACAAAAGGATGAAGAGTTTGGAGAAGGCCGGAGAAGTGGACAATCAGGACAACATAGCTGAGCTGAATTGGAGAAGTTTTCCAAATCAGCTATTTTGGCATAGATTGTTCACTTCTCCTGTCTTCTCCCTTTTGTGAATAGCCCTGTTACTATGCTAACTGAACAACCTCTATTTCTTAGGCTGGGTTCACACCTAGGCGTATCAAATATGCGCGTTTCTACCGCAATTTGCGGTAAAAAACGCGCGACAAACGCGCATTTCCGAGGGCTACCTGGCTGTATCCCAATGGATACAAGCGGCAAATATGCCCCAAAGAAGATCCTGTACTTCTTTGGGCGTAGGGCGTTTTGCAGCGCGTTCCTACGCGCTGTAAAACGCCCAGGTAGGAACCATGCCCATAGGCAATCATTGGTTTTCACATGTTGAGCGTTTTACAGAGTGTAGGAACGCGCTGTAAAACGCCCAGGTGTGAACCAGGCCTTAGCTAAATCAACCTCTTTGTGTCTGCTACACATACTTCATTAACAAATAAAACACATTGTGATGAGTCACCTAAAACTGGGTGAACCGTTCCATGTTATCCTCTCTGCACCAGGAAAAAACTGACGTCTAGATTTTTTCTGTGTCTAGTAATGGGAAGTGTGCTTCAGTCCTTTGGCAGTTGTGTTAGCCATTTACAGGCTGGTAGTGACCATTTCACTTCATTTTCCTAGAGGGAAGTTTACAGATTGCATCTTCATCTAGCACGGACTTTGTCAACACTAGCAAAAGTGTTCCTGTTCCAGAATGGGAACGGTTGAGGATATAACAAACAATGCTAAAAAAGTGTCTTAGAGCACAATATATGCTGAAAAATTATGTAAATAAACTGACAGCAGACAGTATGTGCAGCAGAGGAGTGCAGAAGTATGACAGCGGTCAGTATTTGCCAAAGATAAGGGTGTGACAGAGGTCAGTATGTGCAGGGGAGGCATACAGCGGGTATGACAGTAGACAGTATGTGCAGGAGAGAAGTACTGAGGCTATGATAGCGGGTGGTATGTGTAGGAGAGGAGTGTGGATGGTATGACGGTGGGCAGTATGTACAGGAGATTAGTGTGGAGGATATGACAGGGAACATTATGTGCAGTAGAAGAGTGCAGAGTGTATGGTTACAAGTGGGAGGTGGAGTGGGAGGGTATGACAACCATCAGTTGGGAGGGTATGACAACAATCAGTTCACTCACATTTTGATCTCCTATGGTCTGCGCATCTGCTGATACAGCAGTGGTCCACAAACTGTGAAGATGGTTGGGAGGACCAAGAATGAAACAGGAGAAATGTATTAATGGAACTGGGGACAATCAAGTTTGAAAAGCAGACATTAGCATGGACTATGTAATGGAGTCCAGGAACAGCTGAGGTGTTGCTGGGAACGTGGGAATGAGAAGTGGAGCTGAGATTTCAACTACACCAGAGTTAGTGGAGATTAGAGGGATATTTGGTGAGGTGCACTGAATAAATGTGAGAGATTATTGCACTAGAGACTAAGTGCTGAGGGGTTAACACACATGCACTGGATATGGAAGGGTAAATACACATGTGCTAGGGACTAGCTGCTGAGGGCTAACACATGCCGGTGACTGGGCACTGAGGGGTAAGTACTTAGGCAGAAGAGTAGGTTTAAGCACATACATTATGTGCTGAGTATCGCGGGTAAATTTATTGTCAGTGCTGAGGAGATAACACACATGGGCTGATGAATTGGTTAATCCTTATATCATGGGGACAGGATACTGCAGTTACCGCACACACACTAAATATTTCTTACTGAGGGATTTATGTACATGCTCTTGAAGGAGATCACATACACTGCAGACAGGTCAAGAAGGGGTTAATGTTTTTAAGCTGGAGATAGGTGACTGGGGGGTTAACAAGCATTCTGTGAAGGGTGATCACTGAGGGGTTCATGAACACATACTGCTGGTTAGTCACTGAAGGGTTAATGCACATACTCTGCTGGTGAACAAATGGCTTGAGTTCTATGTGCTGGAGGGCCATCTTACTCTTGGTATGGATACTAGAGAGTAATGTGTGTGCGTGCGGGGGGCAGGATACAGGGAAAATATATGATTGTTGAACCTCTAGACCAGTGGTGGCGAACCTTGGCACTCCACCTGTGCCAAAACTACATATCCCAACATGCATCTGCCTCTGGGAGTTATGTCTGTGGCTGTCAGAGCCTTGCAATGCCTCATGGGACTTGTAGTTCCAAAACAGCTGGAGTGCCAAGGTTCGCCATCATTGCTCTAGACTGTGTGTCTGGGCTTAGTGTGCAATATGTTTGGGGAGGACATGGACAACATTCAATATGCAATTTGTGTGGTGGTAGTGTGTGACTGCAGACTGAGGAGCCTCTGTAGGAGAAACTGGAAACTGAGTGTGGAGAAGGGAAACGGGAAAGAGCAATGTGTATATGTTGGAGTTAGGCTCCCACTGTGGAAAGGCCAGTTTGTGTGTTATGGGTGGGATCTCACTGGGAAAGACCACTCTGTATGCTGAAAGTGTGATCTAACTAGGGAAGGGCAAGGGAGAGGCAAAATTCCCCCAGTGGCAAAATGAAACTCTGACTTAGGCATTATCCTCAACTGGTAATTGAATTTGTGCTTTGAAAACAAAACTCTGACTTAGGTATTATATTATTTAGGCTTTCTAGCCTATTGAAGTCATTGGACAAATTTGTAGGTCCCAGGGAACCCCTGCTAAAAAAGTTTTTTATCTTAAACTCCTAGTGATCAATAAGTTGTGTGATCAATAAGATGTAACAAATGAATAGTGGCATACTTAGCCTATGTGACATCCATCATGGATAATTGTTTTGGCACCGCACTGCTATACATGACAATATTATTTTTAGTAACACTCATGAAATTAATAATGATGGCCAGAAATGAAAAGCAGTTTGTGAAAATTGTAGTATCCCTTTTCACTGGTAGTCAGCTGATAAATTATCTCTTACATTTGTTGGCCAGCCATCAGCGTTTTGCCCTCTTACATTGTTCGTCAGTGGAAGAGGAGTCCCCTAACATTGATGGTCAGGGAGAATGTGTTTTAATACATTGGTCAGTGGAAAGAATGCTCCCCTTACTGGAATCATTGATCTCAGTGGTTACTTGTTAGAGGAATGGCTGCACTAATACCATGCTGCTGAAGCTTTCAAGAAAAGTGCCTGCATAGTTATCATCAAAACTATGCTGATACAGCCAGGCAGCAGATCACTCTGATACTGCTCAAGGAACCCCTAGCAACCTTAATACTCTAATTTATAAAGACTGCTGTAGCAAGACAATCTCTGCAGAACAAATGCAATAGCCAGTTCTGTGAGAATGTGAGAATTCCTATCCACCTAAAGATCCTCTTCCCAGTGTTCTGGCCTAGAATAGGAAACTGAATTAGACAGGTCATATAGAAGAACTCCCATCTTTTCAAAGGACCTCTACTCCATGTTCATCATAAATAAACTTTCAATAAAAGAAAATATCATTTATAAGAGAAAGCTAATTATAACACCATCAAAGCATATCTTCCCTAGGGTTAATAAAGGTATTTTAATACTAATTTATGTGGATCTAAAGTAAGTCATATAAACAAGGCTGAATATTAGAGATAATAAAGATGAAGAGGGCCACATGCAATCTACATAGTGTCTCTCCTGTGGCACTGGCCAGAAGCTAGGGCAGAAGGGTTAAAGAAGGCAGCAACAAGCCTCAAAATGCACAAATTATTAGATCGTTTCCTTATTTTGCTCTCCTCTTTTGGCAGTCTCTGGACATTTGAACCTAAATTTAGCGAACTATAGGTGTAATTGCATGTAGGGAATGCTGAGGTTTCTTCACAGTTCAGGGGCCATGAAAAATTACACAGAAGGTGGATCTTGCACAAAAGAACATCATCATCCAGATGTGCCAATGTTATCACAATCTATTAATTTGGCCTTGGCTGTCTCCAGTGGAATGATAAACTTCATTATTTCCCAGCTTTGTGGTCTTGCCTCTATAATGTTTAATATCTTGATGAAAGGTTGGATCCTTCTCTGAGAAAATAGGATCATTAGCAATAAAAGGAACCGATCACTGGACTTCTGTCTGTGACTAATTAATATCTCTAACTCTATAAAGCTCTCCCTCACCCTTATAGATATTTTGTCTTCTCTAGTGCCTAGGAAGAACCGCGGTATGTCACCTCCCCCCATTAGATCTTGCCTTTTATGCCTAAGCCCTCTGAACCTTTGTGGATATATATGTGTATATATATATATATATATATATATATATATGTGTGTGTGTGTGTGTGTGTGTCCAACTATTTTTACGTGCCAGTTAAATAGCCTCCTAATGTTAATGTCACCTAAACAGAAATGGCAGACATAGCACGTATAACCCATCCAGAATAATAATTAGCCTTGAGATGCCCCACAGCAAGTTTTAAAACGTAGACAACAGTGCTACAATGAAAATCACAGTTCGGCATCAATGAGCCTGGGGGAATCAACCCCATTTTCGCCGAAATGTTTCTGTTAATTTTACACCGTGTCCAGGCATTACACTGCTCCTGCGAGTGCCGGCCTGGTGGACAAATTAAATCAATACGGGAGACTTATGAACATGCAAAGTTATTAGCACAATACACAGATTTTAATTAAAGATGCTGCGTGCCGTGAAAGTGCCTGGGCGATCCTGATTGATTTGGGATGCTGTTTCAGCTATTTTCTTGCTTCTTGCACCAAAGTCTTACTAGATTTTTCCCTATCCTAATTGGATATTAGCTGTACAGTTTGCATTCTCTAAGAAAAAAAAGACAAAACATCCAACAGGTGCTGTTTGTACAGTATGCAGCAAGAGCCACAGACAGAAAAATCAACTTCAACATTTAATGTGCAATATAAACTGCAATGGTGTAATATAAGATACATTTGACCATCTACTTCTTTAAAGTTAAAACTAAAATTATGATGGAATGAAAACGTTTATTTTAGGGATGCACCGATATATCGGCCACCGAAACATATCGGCCAGAAAATGGCACTTTGGCATAATGCCGACAGTGCCATTTTCTGGCCGATACAGCGATGCATCCATTTCTCTGCTCCCCGCTTGGCGCTGCTCGTTTACAGGCGGCTGAGCGCTGCGGGAGGAGAGCGCTGTGAGCGGCCGAAGTCTCTCCTCCCCGCACCGCTCAGTCTCCTGTCACAGATCAGAGGAGAGCAGCGTGGGTGGAGACAGCCAGCGCTATCACAGCAGGTTGAGCTACACTCGCTCAGCCTCCTGTGACAGCATGTCAGGAAGTAGAGCAAGGTACAAACACTCAGCGATCAGTGATCGCTAAGTGTTTGTAAATAATTTAAGACATAGTATAGTTACTATAGCCTCAAATATGAATGAATGGGAGTGATCTACATCACCTCCTGTTCATTCATGATTGGGGTTATAGTAAACTATATTTTCATGTTATGAATGAACAGGAACACTCATAGGGGATTCCTGTTCATTTATAACAGGGGCTGCAGAAAAAGAGATTGAGGACTCTGTGTCCTCAATCTCTTTTTCTTTTTTTAGTAGGGAAATATCAAGAGCCTAATATTTCCCTGAAGCACCTAAAAGTAAAGTAAAAAATAAAAATATAAAAAAAAAATGAATAAATAACAATATAAAAAATTAATGAAAATAAAATATTTTTGAAAATGTGAAAAAGTTAAAATAAAAAAACCTTTTCGGTTTTGGTTTCGGCCTGACATTTTTTTCTATTTCGGTTTTGAAATGTTAATTTCGGTGCACCTCTAGTTTATTTGTCCACATGAAGTGGGGGAATGAAACAAGTCTATGCTCATACACATAATTAAGGACTCAATTTGTATATTGTATCTAGTTGCATAAATTCAGCTTATGTCCAATCACAAATCATGTCAAATTAACCTCTCCTACTTAGCTGTTATTTGTAACACTTTCATATAAATTAACAAATACATATTACTTTGAAAAAAAAATCTACTTACATCTTTGGCACTGATTTTCTTTTGGCCCCCAACAGTGGTCAGGACATGCTTTTGGACATTTCCCACCTGACAACAAAAGATTGCTTTATATGACTAAATGTTCATATGACCACAAGTTTTTAAAAATGCATCACATTATTTTCAAACTCTCCTGAAATCTGTCATTAATGCAAACATTGTTTTCACATTCATGTCGGGTTGGGGACATCATTCGTGTTTAAAAACCTACAAAAATCTTACCCTCTTGTACTGTACCCAAGAGTAGGATACATTTATTAACAAAGATTTAATTGATTCTACCTGTAATGTGGTTCTACACATAGGATAAGTTGGATGAGGAAGACAATAATTATTTAAAGTGATCAAGATGTGAGTTATAATAGATTATTACTTATTTTCTGACACAACAGCACAGTATAATTTAACTAACTACTTACTAAAAGATAATGCATTAGAACTGAGCTCTTTCAAATTATATCATTTAAAATGACACAATTGCATTTGGTCTGAACATAATAATAATAATAATAAAATAAACACAGCATAAGTAATAGAACTTTTAATATAGCATTATAATGTAAAATCCAAACAATCATTCATTTAAAGTGACCAATGCTATTAATTTTGCTAAAATTGTTTAAAAAGCCAATATCATAGCACTTCAATGGACTTTTGACAGGATATTATAAGTATAAATATGTGCCAGTAATGAAAGTATGGATGTTAAAGATGTAGCAAATTGTTGCAAACAAATAAAAAAAGATGCTATTACAAACCTGACAAAATAGCAGTGAAAATACAGCCAATAAGAGCAGAGGTAATCCTAAACAATATTAGTGCTAAAACTAAATGTTGCATCTGGATCAAGAAAGGTGGAAACTCCTATGTCAAAACATAGGGAACATTACAAATTAAAACGACTTTTATTCATTTAACAAATACATACTGTGAAACAACATCCCATGTATATATAACCTCTCACGCGTTTCTATGACTAAGCCAGATCAGTGAAACGCGCGAGAGGTATTATACACATGGGAAGTTGTTTCACAGTATGAATTTGGGAAATTTATAAAAGCCGGTTTAATTCATGAAGATCCATAGAAGTCTGGCTTGTCTTTTGAGAAGAATGCACATGTTGGAGGATGAGGCGTGTCTATATTATCTGCACCCGTGGTGATTAATGATTGAAGTAGCCTGAGAATTGGAGCGGTGGACTGTTTGCACTGATAGAGAGCATTAAGCATTGGCCAGCGATACATTGGGAGGGATGGACCCCTATCAAAAGTGATCACCAGTACTCTTGTAAAGGGGACCCCCATTTTTTAGGGAAACCACTCCCAGAGTACCCCTTACATGCTGAACGGCATGCAGGCTGATATCACCACAGCAAGGAAAATGCACGCTTGTCAATCCTTTGCTATTGGTTGGTTAGACTGGTTATCTCTGATAGGGTGGGGGGGGGCAAAGTGAGATGGTCCCTTTTTCACCCAGCGGGTGGTTTCCAGTGCACTTTATTGGGACATACAAGAGAGTCTTTAAAGGGATCCTGTCACCAGGCCATTTTAAGAACAAATCTTCCCATAAGATTACATGTGCATTTAACATATTTCATGCAAGTTATTTACCTCCCTTGTGTAGCCATCCAAAAGCTCCGATACTGCTGCTGAGCACCACCATCTTGTATGTGATGTCAGTAGCCCTAGCCAATTCAAGTGACACTCAACAGTTTTCTCCTTCACTCCCTCCTTGGCAGCTACATGACAAATTCTATATATTGCCCTGATAAGGGCTCAGTACTTTTCACTAGGGCTGCAACAACTAATCAACATAATCGATTATAATCGATTGAAAAAGTTGTCAACTTTTTCAATAATCGATTAATCGGCTTCCGATCAGTTGGCCCTGTTCACGGCTCCACACACCTCACGCTCGCCGCTGCCAGACCTGCCCGACCACATCCACGCTCTCTACACCGCACCTCCTCCCCGCCTCAAATTCACCGCCCGCCCACATCCACGATCGGCACAGGGACGCGGGGAGATGTAGTAAGGAGGAGCAGGTGTG
>NW_017307486.1:451958-453176 GCF_000935625.1 Nanorana parkeri | reverse complement strand
CAGAGTAACGCCAGCTACAGAGGACTACAAATCCCAGCAATAGTACATTATACAGCGCAATGCAGAATACCGCCAGCTATAATGTACTATTGCTGGGATTTGTTGTATTCCTCTATAGCTGTTCTGCATTGCGCTGTATAATGTACTATTGCTGGGATTTGTAGTCTTCTATAGTCGGTGCCATTCTGCATTGATTGCTGTATAATTTTACACTTTCCTTTTCACTATATTGCACACCACACTATATTTTTTTATTTTTTACTTCCACCGCTCCAAGCTTGCTCCTGTGATGGAGTGCAATCTCAATACAAACTAGTAGTCCATCACTGGATCCATTTTTTAAAATTTATTTTATTGTTTATCCGATTAACCGATTAATCGAACTTAATAATCGGCTAACTAATCGATTTTGAAAATAATCGTTAGCTGCAGCTCTACTTTTCACTAGAAGCAAGAAGTCCTCAGTACCATGTGTCTTCTGGTTCAGCCACTGCAGGAAAACACTGTTGAACAAGAGTTTCTCAAGTCCCGTTGGATGTGGATCCTGACTTCACAATCAGACTTCTAAGCAAATTTTGGGTTCGAGTTTAAAAATCCCAACTTCTAGAGTGGGCCTTTTTGAATGGCAGAGCACAAGAAAAGGCAAGATATTATCAACCCTGATCTGTGTAGGCTCTTGTTAAAGAGCCCAAGAAGTGCTACATCTAATCAAGGTAATGGGTCGAGTGTGGGCTTCGGCAGTCTAACCCCCGCTGACATCATCACGTCTAATACAGTCCATTCACCTTTACTAGACGTGAGGATGCTGAGGGACATACCACAGCTGGAGCGGAGTGGGAAAAAGGTGAGCAGTCACTACCGCAAGACCAAGGATCAGGTGAGTAGATCTTCTGAATGCCGGCCCCTAGAGGAAAACAAGCAATTAACCCTTGCAGTGCGTGGGCAGCCCCACTGCAAGGGTTAACTTTTTATACACCTGGCGTTCTTCTTTGAAGGAGAAAAAAATTAATACTCACCTAAACCTCAAATCCGGCTGGCTGTGACAGTGCTCACTCCAACCTGTCTCCTCCTCCACTGCAGCGATGGTATGTCCCTCAGCGTCCTCACGTTCTAAGAGCCAGCTCCGAGGAACAGGTGGGTATAACTTTTTTTTTACCTAGACAAAAACAAGCCCTTAACTCTTCTAGTGTGTGTGTGTGTGTGTGTGGAGGGGGGGGG
>NW_017307486.1:449326-451875 GCF_000935625.1 Nanorana parkeri | reverse complement strand
TGTGGGGGGGGGGGGGGGGGGGGGGGGGTAGCCCCACTGCAAGGGTTAAGAATTTTTTCCCCCCCAGAGTTCTGCTTTAAATCAACTCCAATGTGTCAGCCACACAGAGACTGCACTGTTTATTTTTTCACTTATTTCAAAATGTTCTTAAAAACTTTCCTATTGTCATGTAGTGATGCTAAGTTGATTGCTGAGGGGTTGCCCAATATTATAATTAATGTGCCATGGCTATTAAATGTTAGTGTCTTGCACCAGCTGACTCCAATTCACATAATCCAGGGAACCTGATAGGCCTTTTTTTGAGTCTGTCACACATAATTCCTCTACAGATAAACATGCTATATGAACATGATAATACATAAAGAATTTGGAGGTACACAATACTAGAGTGGACTTTAAATATGACTTCAATAATACATCAAAAGCTTTAAATATTAAACTGAAGTGCCATTGAAAACTCAGTTTCCAGTGGTAGCTTAGAGAATTACAATCCACAGCCTATATAATTGTCAGCTGTATTGCATTGTGTTTAAGGGCTGTGACCATAGCTCACACAGTAATAATATGGTCTCTTTGCAGTTCCAGGCTGAAGACTATGGCACATTGCTTTTACTACCAAACCATATAAAAGGCATAAAGGGGAAGACACTATTTTTTTCCACAAATAAATTAACTACTGAAGTTTGTTCTTTGTTTATGCTGCCAAAGAGGCCTATGGTCATATCTCTCAAATGACAGGCTAAGGCATCTGCAGGTGTCATGGTGTTAAAGTGATCCTACAGTGTGTTATTTTCTGTCATTGGGCCATCTGTTTATTTTCATCATAAACTCATTATGGCAAGATCATGCAAAATGATTTGTGTCTACCACAATAGGATAGTAGGAGGACAGGGTGAAAAGGTGCAGAGGAGGCTCCATCTGGAACAAATAATATCACTTTAATTAGTAATAATGATAATTATTATTTGGAAGCTACTGGAGCCTAGTGCACAAACTTAATGAGTCTTAATTGATTTATAACAAAGGGGATTAGGAATGACTAGCTACAAAAACATCATGTTTGTCATGCCTCTTCAGAAGGGTAGGGACACTTTTTGGCTAAAGAATTGATTTAACATGTTGTGAAAAGCAAGAATTTGAAAAACAAAAAGTCATATTGTGAAGCTGGAGACTTGTTTCAGGATGTAACTAGAGGACTGGGTGGGCCACTGAAGCAGTTCAAAAGTATTACATCTATTGTATTGTATATATTACAAAGTAAATTAAAGTGACACTAAACTTAGGAGTTATATCTTAAAAATGCATTCAAGTATCTTAATTATTAACAAAAATTTATTTTATATGTGTATCACTCAGCTATAGATCCTCAAATCATCTCTGAATTGGTGCTGACACTGTCCTTCCTTCTGGAGGGTGACTACTCTTGTTTCCCATGGTCCCTGTGTGTGTTGTAAAGTAGCCACCGCTCCAAGCTCACTCCCGTAGTGGACTACAATCTCAATACAAATTGGTAAACTAAATGTGAGATTGTAGTCCATCACAGGAGTGAGCTTGGAGCGGAGACTTCTTTACAACACACACAGGGACCATGGGAAACAAGAGTAGTCACCCTCCAGAAGGAAGGACAGTGTCAGCACCAATTCAGAGATGATTTGAGGATCTATAGCCGAGTGATACACAAATAAGATACATTTTTGTTAATAGTTAAGGTACTTGAATGCAATTTGAAGATTTAACTCCTGAGTTTAGTGTCACATTAAACGTTTATATGATATACAAAGAATGTTATACAAGATACTAATTTGCTTTGCTATATGTGAACTTGGAGCTGGCCCTTATGTCTTGTTGGCTATGCCCACGTGACATGATTCTAATGGCAAACCTGGCAAGCACATTTACTAATCATGGGCTTGTGAGAGAGTACATCAAAGCAGTGCGACACAGTAGCTGTTTAAGATACAGTTTCATTTCATCGGTAGAATGGCTTTAATTCGTCACAGCTCCGCAGCACATAATCTCCTGCACCTCCAGCATTCGGTTCAGTGCTGAAAGCTGAAGAAAATCCCCAGTACTTCAGGCTACGGTAGAGCATGTGAGTCAAGTGACAGCGATAGCTGAATTAGCAATGTCAAATGGAAAGTCCATAGTCCTATGTAAGCTACAAGACTGGCGACATATACCTTACACAAAACTTTCCTTCATTCCTGATGGAGTGCAGCAGAGACTCAAAAGTGAGGTGACATCCCTGGTTGTCAGGAGCTGGACAGGATGCCAGCCAGAGTGTCCCACTCAGGTCCTGGCAATCAGTGACATCAGTAAGCTAGGGGGATGACGCCCAGAGTGTCATAGGTTGCTAAGGGCTCTTAGCAACCTGGGATGCTCTGGCCGAAAAGGGGTCGGCAGACCCACCTGTCGCCCGCCCCCACGTGACCCAATGAGATGCCGCCGGAGGCTACTTCCTCAGGCTGCCTCATTACAGGGACAGCCATGTATACCAATTTTTAAAGCCTTACTCTGGAGGGGAGGGGGGGGGGGGGTGAAGAAGGTAA
>NW_017307486.1:443693-449099 GCF_000935625.1 Nanorana parkeri | reverse complement strand
ATGCTTATTTTGGTCTAGAGCAGGGGTAGGCAAATTCTGACCCTTCAGCTGTGGTGAAACTTCAAAGCCCATCATGCATCTGAGAGTCATGGCTTTGGATGTCAGAACCTTGCAATGCCTTATGGGACTTGTAGTGGCATCACAGCTGGAGGGCCAGAGATAAATCTTCACATTGTGGGGGCAGCACTGCAAGGGGGAATTTTCCCCAGAATTCAGCTTTAAGGAAAGTCCAATTTTCCTTTCACATTTGTTTTCTTTTTTTTTTTTTTGCATCTCCTTCATAGAGATTCTGCTAGGTGCTATCACTTGGTTGGTTAAAATGATAACTAGAAACGTGTTTCTCTCTGAGAAGAAAAAAATCTCCAAGGGAAAAAAAAAGATACATTTTAGGAGAATAAAATAATAAGCTCAACAGTTTAAAAAGCAGATACGGACTGTCAGTATAAAAATATTATTTTAGCGACAGAATAGCGGATGAGCATTACCAGGCTGAGAGATAGCATTGAACGTGACACCTTCTACGTCTGGGCCTGTGGGTGATTCTCTCCCTGTCCTTGTATTACATTCACAATTGTAATTCTATCGATTCATTGCCTACTCTTTTGTGCAGAGGGAAAAAAAATAAAGAAATAATTCTCTATCTCTCACTTCTCTGCACTTATCTCATGATCTCTCTCGCTGTTAGAAGGTTAATTATCAAACTGAGGAAGTCACTTCAACTTTCCTGACTATATTACCTCATGAGGCATCACACAATGCTTTTCTATCAAGTGAGTGCACTCAGCCATGCCGCACTGATGTGAAAATCAGCCAAGATATGTTTTTTCCCTTTTCTTTGTGTCAAAGAATAGACTTTTCTTCTATTTGACTGCAATAAGAGCAAAAACATACAAATAAAAACTTTTTCAGTGGAGGAATTGAATGAGTGTGATTTTACTTGTTTACATTCTATGACAGATTAAGTGGCTAGATATACAAATGTAACAAGTGCAACTGTAGATTCACGCAGGGCCTCGGATCCAATTAAAAGCACACAGAAAGTTGCATAGTTACACAGTATTTGAGGTTGAAAAAAGACACAGGTCCATCAAGTCCAACCTATAGCGTGTATGCATGTGAATCTACATGTGTATGAGTGTGGATGAGTCCATGTGTCGTCTTCTTCTTAAGTGTACCTGTACCCCTGTATGTTACGGTCTTTGAGGAAATTGTCCAAACGCTTTTTGAACGATTCAACACTCTTAGCTGAAATCACTGCTTGTGGCAGCGAGTTCTATACCTTGACCGCTCTTACTGTGAAGAAGCTCCTACGTCCCTTGTGATTAAATTTTTTCTCTACTAGTTCTAGGTGGTGGCCTCCAGTCTTTGTTATGGAGGTTAACGTAAAGAGTTAATTTCTGATGTTGCTATCTCCATTGAACATCTTGTACTAGAAAATCTGCTGCCGCGTCTCAGTATATAGGGAGCTACAGTTGGCAGTATACTGAGCTTAGGGTGACGGGAGGATGCTAGTTTGTGTCCTCCCGTTACCCTAAGGAGAACTATGGGGAAAATACTTAACCCCATAGTTCTCCTTTAAAGAGTACCTGTACCCCTGTATGTCCTGGTCTCTGAGGAAATTGTCCAAATGCTTTTTGAATGATTCCACACTCTCAGCTGATACCACGGCTTGTAGCAGCGAGTTCCAGACCCTGACCGCTCTAACTGAGAAGAATCCCCTACACCCCTTGTGCTTAAATCTATTCTCCACCAATTTTAGGTGGCGGGCTCTAGTCCTTGTTATGGAGTTTGCCGTAAAAAGTTTATTGCTGATGTTGCCATCACCATTGAACATCTTGTACATCAAGTTGTTGTCCCCCCTTAATGTCCTCACTTCCAGCGTGAACATGTTTAAATTTAGTAACCTTATTTTATAGTTTTGGTCCTCCATCCCCTTAAAGGAGAACTATGAGATGAGTGATTTCTACTCACCTCATAGTTCTAAGCCGACCTGTGACAATGAGACTGTCACAAGTCGGCTCAGTAGATCGGGAGGTGAGGGAACACATACCGTGTTCCCTCACCTCTCGATCCTTTCACGGCTCTCTACTGTGACAGGGGGAGGGGCTGGATTCCCCTCTCCGATCTGCCAGTGCTGACTGGCGGAACGGACGGGGGAGGGGCGGGTACAGCTGGCTCTGCCTCTAGGTAGGCAGAGCCAGCTGCCACTCACGCAGCTGGGCGGATCCCATCTTCCGAGTCGGGATCCGCTCCAGGTGCGGCGTCTCAGTATACCGCGAGCTGTAGCTCGCGGTATACTGAGTTAAGGGTAACGGGAGGATGCTATTTTGTGTCCTCCCGTTACCCTAAGGAGAACTATGGGGAAAAACACTGACCCCATAGTTCTCCTTTAATTAGTTTGGTTGCCCTCCTCTGGACTCCCTCCAGTTCAAGGACATCCTTTCTGTGGATTGGTGACCAAAAAAAACCTTTTATGTAGTGAGTACTGCCTTCCATCTGTCCATCACGTTCAACAACCTCCTGGATTCCCAGTGTGCTTTGCATCTCTGTCCCTGCTACGTGATGTGATGCCATTTTAATTTCTCAAGACTACATATCCCATTATGCATTGCTTCCAGCAAGCAATGTTAATGTTACATTGTTCAGACATTGAGTTGGAGTTTAGAATGCATGCTCTGTGAGTTGTGATACAGGGAAGTGCATTTTCACAGGGCTGAGTGAAATTGTGTCAGTGTATTAAGGAAGTACATCCTATGGGCATCTTTACTAAGTAAGTTTATAAACTTCTAGATCAATATGGTTATTAGGAGTGGGATAGAAAGTATGGAAATTCAATATAGAAATACAGATTTCATTTTTAGTTTTTGACCATAGATACCCGTTAAATGGCCACATTGTGAGAGACATTTGTTTCGTTTTTACAGTGAACCTTTCCAAAGACAATAACACGATTTTAGATCTTTATTGCATTGCAAAGTGTTTGCAATGTGGATGAGTTATGGCTTAGCATTGAAACACCACACAACCTTTTGTTAGCGATATGAGCCCCATATGGGTAACAAACTGGCTCTAATAAAGGCTCTAAGTGATAAAAGTCTGCAATAATGTATGTGGATATCTTCTAGCAATCATATACATTTTGTCTGAATGTATAATCTGTTTTTAAAAATGCAGTCCACGGAAGCAATGCACAGTCCTTTCAATGTTTCCCTTACAAGTTAAAGTGACAATAAACTCAGGAGTTAAATATTAAAAATACATTCAAGTATCTTACATATTATAAACAATTTTTTTTATTTTTGTTTATCTTATTTGTGTATCACTCAGCTGTAGATCCTCAAATCATCTCAGAATTACTGCTAACACTGTCCTTCCTTCTGGAGGGTGGCTACTTCTGTTTCCCATGGTGGTTGTGTGTGTGTTGTAAAGTAGTCACTGCTCCAAGCTCACTCCCGTGACGGACTCAAGTTTAGTTAGCTAATTTGTTTTGAAGTTTTAGTCTATCAAGGGAGCACTGATAACACACACAGGGACTATGGGGAACAAAAGTAGCTACCCTCCAGAATGAAGGACAGTTTCAGCACCAATTCAGAGATGATTTGAGGATCTATAGCTGAGTGATACACAAATGAGCTACATATTTGTTAATAGTTAAGTTACTTGAATGCATTTTTAAGGTTTAACCCCTCAATTTAGTGTCACTTTAACATATGCACATACTTAGGGCCCATTCACACCACATCCAGATCATCTCCAGACCAGACAGATTGTTTCCGGAACCAAAATGAATCCTAATGTATCCCTACGCTATTTCTGGCCTCTGTTAACACCAGCGCAGTCCGTTCCTGACCAGACCAGAAAAATACTACATGTCTCATTTTGTCTGGTCTGGAATGCACTGGAGCTGCGGGCAGGTTCACACCATTTTCTGGACCAGACCTGGTACGGAAAATGGTGTGAATCTGCCCTAAGGACATGAAATAATTGACATTTCTTAACAAACAGTAATGGACAATTCCTGCTAGGTGCATCAGTCTCTGCTGGGTAATTTTACGCAAATTGCCTTATTTCCTATAGGTTCACTCCTTTTTTCACCAAGCGACTCTTGACGTAGTACACTGTATCACAATGTGCTGGGATGAAAAAACATGAATGGAATGTCATTTTGTGGCCATGAAAGAGAGATAACATGTTTAGAACCGAGTGCTTAAGTCCTCATAATCAAAGGACCCATATGGTTGCATCATAAGTATTCAATGAAGGTTTGAACTGCTTCTACATCTTGGTTATGGTTTATTAATTGAATGATAAATGTAATGGCGAGACACTGGAAACGTTTGAGGATCGCACAGACTAAATGCATGGACATTTCGACCAGTGCAAAATAATTGAAGAGAGAAGCAATTCCTACTAATGCACTTCTCTACTACCTAACACAGCCTTTTTAAACCAGGAGCACGCATGCGAGGGTGGCTCCAGGGAGCCCTGAGAGCAATGGAGCAACTCTCCAGGCGGAAACTAACTGGATGTCATTTTTGGTCAATGATTGCTGTGGAAAGAAATGATAGAAAGGAAATGTAAACACAAGAACTTAAAGGAGAACTATGGGGTTAAGGCTTTTCCACATAGTTCTCCTTAGGGTAACCGGAGGACACAAACTAGCGTCTTCCCGTCACCCTAGGCTCAGTATGCTGCTCGCGGTATACTAAGACGCCGCAGCTGAAGTGGATCCCGACAATTGTGCCGGGATCCGCCCAGCTGTGTGAGTGACAGCTGGCTCTGCCTATCTAGAGGCAGAGCCAGCTGTACTCGCCCCCTTCCCCATCCGTTCCACCAGTCAGCACTGGCGGATCGGAGCGGGGAGGGAGGAATCCAGCCCCTCCCCTGTCACGGCAGAGAGCCGTGACAGGATCGAGGGGTGAGCGAACGCCGGTATGTGTTCGCTCACCTCCCGATCTACTGAGCCGACCTGTGACAGTCTCATTGTCACAGGTCGGCTAGAACTATGAGGTGAGTGCTTTTCACTCACCTCATAGTTCTCCTTTAAGGTATGAATATGTACTTTTACAGGGAGGGTTTAATATCACTTTAAGGCAGAAGCAGAAAAAAAAAATTAAGGCAAACAGATAAATACACCAATAAAATACATATAACTGAGCTGTTTAAACTACCAAAGAATTTATATTCCTGTCTACGGAGTCCATATATACAGTATATATACAGCTCTGCCACACAGCGCAGCCCTGCGTGGCAGGACAGGTGACCTGATTTTTCTCTGCTATAGTTACATAACACTTACAGGTATTGTACCTCTCCTAAGCTATGACTGGACAGTGAAAAGAGAATCAGCAGACTAATGAGCTTATCTCTGTGTCACCCTGTTTTCTCCTGCTATCAGCATCAGAG
>NW_017307486.1:431106-443647 GCF_000935625.1 Nanorana parkeri | reverse complement strand
TTTTTTTTACTATTTTTAATTTATTTTAATTATTTTTTATTTACATTTGTTTTTTACTGTTGGGGGGCTTCGGGGAAATATTAGGGGTCTAAACCCCCTACCATCCTATTTCCCTCTTAAAATAGAAAAAGAAATTGAGGACACAGAGTACAGAGGCTTCCCATTCATTCAGAAAATATTTACTATCAAGCATTTTCTGAATGTAAAAGCCTCTGAAAGCCTCTGTACAGAGTGCTACTACCCATTTAGAGAAATAAAGATGTAACTCGCTGCACTCCTTACCGGTTTGTAGATAATCCTGAGAAATCCAGGCAGCTGCTCGTAGTGACCATAGGAGGCACCGTGCAGTATAACTACATCCAAGAATGTCATCAGCACACCTTTATGATAAAGTGAATTTAGTCCATTTATTGACAGACAATTGCTACTATGTGTCCCCAGGTGCATACAGATGGGGAGAGCAGCGGGGATCCAGAGGAAAAACCCCACTTCTCTGCTGGCTGAGTCCTGGCTGCTCCCCCCCTCCCCCCTGTGCGCATCCCTTGCTACGGCCCTGATCAGCATGCCCTTTTTCAGCACATGAGCATTGCAGCACAACTGATTGTCTCCCAGTCTGAGAGCTGCTATACAGGGACTCCAGGTAAAATTCTGATATTCTTTAATAATTTATTAGTAAATACAGAGCTGCATTTATTTGCCTTTTATGTCTGATGTGCAGCTTTAACTGTTGCAATAAAGTATGGTTAAAATGGGATTCTAACAAAACACAAAAAAAGTATTAAAAGATTGAGCGCAGCAGCTGAGAGCTGAAATACGACCAGGAATACTTCAAGCTTTGCTACCACTGCCAAAGGTCTTCTGAACTTGTGATACGCTACTGAAAGGGGAACCGGCCAGAAGGCAGCAAAAGGACTATAAGGCAAGGTAAAAAGCTTGTCTCATGCACCTTGCCTCAGGGAACCGCTTTGGGTATACCTCAGCCCTATGAAATGGAACATTTACTAACTAGGGCGATTCAAGTGTTACAAAACTTCTTGGGCTGTTCAGTTTCTACGGAGATTTTTATTGTGCTGACAGACACAGATGTATAAACTATACTAGACATGCAGAGAAACCCATTACAGATCATCAATACGGATTGATTTATGCAGCACACAGTATGAGCACAATAGTACTATTCTACAGTAAGCCTCCATTACAGTGTTAAAATTACACTAACCCCAGGAGTTCTATCTAAAAAAATGCATTCAAGTACCCTAACTATTAGCAGAAATGTAGCTTATTTGTGCACCATTCAGCTGTAGATCCTCAAATAATTTCTGAATTCATGCTGACACTGTCCTTCCTTCTGAAGGGTGGCTACTTTTGTTCCCTATGGTTAGCCATGGTAAAGTAACAACTGCTCTAAACTCACTCCCGTGATGGACTATAATTTCAATACAAATTAGCAAACTAAACCTGAGATTGTAGTCCATCACAGGAGCAACCTTGGAGAGGCTGCTACTTTTTAATGCACACAGGGACCATGGGGAACAAAAGTAGTCACCCTTCAGAAGGAAGGACAGTGTCAGCACCAGTTCAGAGATGAAAAGTTAAAGTGACATTAAACCCTCAGATTTTTTAACATAAACCAGTACTGTATTGTGTGCCTTACTGTAATCCATGGTAGTTTCCCTTCTCTTTGCTGCTCTTCATTTTAAATCCTCATGTCTTCTCATGCTTGGGGAGAACTTCGCTTTGCAGCTGACTGCCTCTTCCTGTAGTGCTGGCTCAGGAGGTTGCAAAAAACAGACACCATGTATCCATTTCAGAGACAAGGCAGTCTGCTGCAAAACAGAAGTTCTGCCCAGCATGAGAACAGATACAGATTTAAAAGGAAGAGCAGCAAAGAGAAGGGAAAGAACCATGGATTACAGTAAGGCACACATTACAGTATTGTTTTATGTTTAAAAATCTGAGGGTTTAATGTCACTTTAAGGTACTTGAATGCATTTTTTAAGATTAGACTCCTGAGTTTAGTGTCACTTTAAATAAAGCAGTGAAAAATGAATACACTCCCTTTAAACTATATTTGGATTCTCCATTTTTTTATCTTTTTACCAGAGAGCAATCTTAGAAACCTCAGGATAACATTAAGTGTAGGCATGAAGCTGAAGTATAAAGGCAATTTGTTAAGTGGTGTGTGCTGACACCAGTAATTTGGCTCCTCTCTCCTGATTCCAGACACTGTATTGCTCCCTCTCCTGAATGTTCCAACTGGCGGTAATAGCTCATTCCACTGACTCAGCTCCGCTATCTTCAATACATAGCCAACCACGAAAAAAAATCCTGCTTTTTTTCTGGTGCCTTTGTTATGATTCCTGCTCTGCTTCTCACGTTTGGCCACTGCTGTCGTTCACAAGAACACCAAATTTAATTTGCCCAAGATGCAGACAATTCTGATCCACCTCAGGCTTCTGCGAAGGCATGGGGCAGCGCAGCTAAATTTTCCAATCCCCACTCTCCCACACTCACACACAATAGTACATTACCTTCAAAGGACATAATTAGTAAGAACTAGGTCCAGACTGACCGACAATTCAGCCTTGATTTAATGGGCTCCCCAGCCGTGACAGACGTGCAAGCATTATTGCTGTTACTTTGCAATTTTGCAAACGGTTGGGGTTTGTTCTGCTTCAAAATAAGCTTCCTCCAGATATTTTAGTTATTCACAGGGTTTAATCTCACACATCACTTTCAGCTATTAGCGGTATGTAATGGTTCCTGCTTCTACACTGAGGTTTTCTAAAGAAACAAACTACCTACCCTTCCCTCTTACAACATAAACACCTTTCAGACTGTCAGTCTGTCTTTTTTTTACAGAAGAGGTGAAAATATTTTTTGTTCCTGTTTATACAATACATTGTATTATACCAGGATTATGTTATCGTTTACTGTAAGACATTTTTAACTTCATTGTGCTAATCTGCTAGCATACACAGAAATATAAACATTTACAGTTATAGTGGGAATATAAGATCCATAGTAAGAATATTAGACAGGACAAGGTCAAACAGGTACACCTGAAGTCCAATAAATGTCACCGAAATAGATATATAGTCAGACAGACATTGTACCAACTTCCTCTATTTTCTTAGTCTTGTCTCCACTTTCTGGTTACAACAGTTGTGCAGGGTGTCTAAATAGAACCGCACAGTCCAATAGGCACCAGAGTTTAACCTATTACACTCAGTAATCAGTAGTAGATAACAGATATGTTCAGACACAAACCCTCTCTCCCTCTGTAATGTATGTCTGTACAAGGAGGCTTGTGCTTAGGGGTGTGGCTGTTACTCAGCTATGCAAGCATAGGGCACAGCAGTAGGGGAGGAGGAAACATAATATCATGCATGGGTACAGGACTATATAGCAACAAAAAGGAATGAGACTTCAGTTACACTTTAAGATTTTGTTAATATTAAAGAGACTTACAGTATTTAATTGTAAATGTAATGTACAATGCAGTAGAATATAGGATTTCCTTTAAAGCTACTGTCACTAAAGCTAATATTTCAAATACAGCTGCACCTGTACAGAAGAGCTTAGATACTCACCTGCCCTGCTGCCTGTGCTGCTGATGGCTTTTGTAGTGAAGAGAAATCACCCGCTGAATAATCTTCAAAACCCATACTTCCGAGATAGATTTCTACCACCCATTGTGCACATTGGTTCTTTTGGCTGACCTCTACACCACTGCAGTACACTGTATTGATGTGGGGGGTGGCACGAGGAACCACAGAGTACAGCTGTTAATCTGAAAAAAGTGAACCGTTGTTCACTTTGAATATCCTCTCATGCTTTTTTTTACCTCATAGATAATTGGCCATCATTCAGTTTACAATCTTAACTTGGAGCTGAGATATAACACCTTGGCCCAGTGTATAGCTAAGTGATCGATATGTACAGTTAAATACTGCCACTAGATGGAGCCTAGGAGCTTAGGAATTTTCTATGCTCCTCCGCTCCATCTATTGGCAGTAATGTGCTGTGAACATCATTCACTCAGCTATATGCTGGGCAAACACATAGGGGGAATTTATCAAAACTGGAGTAGACAAAATCTTGAGGAGATTTGCATTGCAACCAATCAGCTTCTATCTCTCATTTTCAAATCTCAACTGAGCAAACTGAAGAGAGATGCTGATTGGTTGCCATGGGCAACTGCTCCAGTTTCTGTCTGCTCCAGTTTTGATAAATTTCCCCTAATATGGGACATTGTCAGCATGAATTCAGATTATTTGAGGTTCTACAGTTGAGCGATACATATATAAAGTATATTTTTCTTAATAGTTATTGTACCTGAATGCATTGTTTAGGTTTAACTGCTCAGTTTAGCGTCAGTTTAATCCCACTGATGAGATGTCACAAAAAAAATTCTCACTCCTCCCAAGGAATTCTCCACAATATGAGATACATTTTAAAATTCTAGCAGAGAAAAAAAAAAATCCCATATAATATTTGCAGTGGATAGAGCTGCAAAATTAAGCACAGAGATGAGTGAATTAGCTCTCCAGTTTTGTGCAGCTTAGTCCCTTAACATTCTACATGCACCAAGGGTAAGCCTGAAATAACAGTTATAAACAAGAATAAGATCGCTACCTAGGATAAATCACTGAATTATCTCAATGGTTGATAATGGCTATTAAGACTAGACAGTAGAAAGTAATTTTGTTACTTGTATGAGGGTTTATTGAGTTTTTGATGCGTTTGTTACATTTAAGAAATGGGAATAACTGCAGAGAAGTCATCTTGACCACTTATATCCAGGCAGGTTGTTCTCTTCTGAACTCACTGACTCCTTTTGTGAGCAATTTTGATCGAAGTAAATGAAATAATAAACATAGAATTGGGAAAAAAATTAATTAAAAAAAAAACAAATTTTCTTCATATATGAGCTCAGTCCATATAAATTCAACATAAAGCATAGTAAGTGCTAAGTTTAGGAGATGCCAACATATCCTTCTGGGATTCATATAGTCAGTTGGACAACTCTTCAAATAGTAGTATTGCAGACATCTAGACCTTAGGACAATAAAGAAAACCAAAAGCCATTTAATATGCTAGAGGAGAACCCATAATATTTTAATAGCTTCTTACGATCAATATACACCGCTCAAAATAATGAAAGGAACACTTTGAAAACACATCAGATCCCAATGGGAAAAAATACCATGCTGGATATCTACCGTATATACTCGAGTATAAGCCGTCCCGAATATAAGCCGAGGTACCTAATTTTACCAAAAAAAACTGGGAAAAAGTATTGACCCGAATATAAGCCGAGGGTGGGAAATGAGGCAGCTAATGGTAGATAGATACCAATAAAATTACATTAATATTTATTTAAAAGAAAAATAACCTAGCTCTGTAAGTGGAAAAGGGGGTGCAGGGCTACATATCATGTACTACGGATCATTTAACCCATTCATATTAGCAGAGGATAATTGTAAATCTATTGTTCAGTGCACTCTATATGTAGTATATAGTACATGTACATATAGAGTGCCTGCAACAATACATTTACAATGATCCTCTGCTAACATGAATGGGTTAAATGATCCATAGTACAGGGCTACATACAGATCATTTAATACATTCATGTTAGTATAATTGTAAATGTATTGTCTGCCCTGTATTAGCAGTATATACTCCATATAGAGTATATACTGCTAGTACAGAAGAGAGATACTCCATATAGAGTATATACTGCTAATACAGTGCAGACAATACATAATTGGTTACTGTAATAAATCCCCCCAAATCTCCCCTCACTTGTGATTCACTGTGCCGGAGCAGGGATGAGTCACTGGTCCAGTGGGAGGAGCTCCAGGTGGGGTCCTAATTTAGCTGACTAGAGGTGCCTGCCCGATAATTACAACCCCACCTGGAACTCCTTTTGTCTGAGTACGCGCTGGCGCTGACTCGAGTATAAGCCGAGGGGGGCACTTTTCAGCCAAAAAAATGGGCTGAAAATCTCGGCTTATACTCGAGTATATACGGTACTGTATACTGGACTGGGTAATGTGTTAGGAACGAAAGGATGCCACATCGTTTTATGGAAATGAAAAATTATCAACCTACAGAGGGCTGAATACAAAGGCACCCCAAAAATCAAAGTGAACAAATGATACAGCAGGCTAGTCCATTGTGCTGAAATTTCATTGCAGCAACTCAAAATAAATTGCAGCTTCCATGTTTATTTCAGGACAAAATTCCTTTAAAACAACGGTCATTGTGCAAAGAATATTACAAGATGCACAATAAGATGCAATTATGAGCAGTTTTTTTCCTTTTCTTTCAAATGTGTTTTAGTTTTTTTCTATTCTCCTTTTAATACATTTAATTAACATAAATTCACAAAATTAATAGGTCTACTTTTGAGTATATAGAGTGCATAGATAATACAAAGACATGTGCCTGGGTTTTTTATACCCAACGGAGAGAATCCCGCCACCATTTGCATCACCATATGCCAATTTACTCACCACCCGATTGGAGTGGCTTAGTGAGGGTCAAGCTCTCTGTGTGGAGCCTAGGTGGGGAGAAAGTCCTCCAGGGGGAATGCTCTGTCCAGTTCTTTGTGTCCCAGGAGGGGAGGGAGGGAGAACCTCGGGGCCGCTATAGGAGGGAGGGACAACCAGTCCATGCAGGAGAGAAGGGGCTAACTATGCCTATCCTGTGGTGTTCTTATACTCCAACAACCATAGACCTGTTTTTTGTATATGATGAGATTCGAAGGAGACTGAGACTTCTGGTTCCTTCCTGGTGCGATATGTAAGCCCCTGTTGTTTTGTTGTCCATCAACAACTTCACTCCACAATCCCTGATTACAGGTAAAAAATACCTAATAGCTTTGCTTGCTGCAAAGAGCACTGGTATGTTCGACCTACCCTGGTCTAGATTGGCCAGGTCTGTCCGCCACTCCAAACTGTTTTTGACTACAGTAGGCAAAAAGATAGTCTGACACATAGAGGATTTGTCCCACTGGTGCAAAAATCAAAACTGAAGCCCAATAAGGCTCTTGAACTCTCTTTCTGAGACTGAGATGAGATTCCTCATCTTCACCACTCTCAATTTCATCAGTCTTGGAATGGGGTTGGAATATTCTTTTCTATAGTGAATTGAATACCACCCCTAGGTATTCCAGCCTTGACAGGACAAATTTTACTTATTTCAAAGTTTTTAGCCAGCTGACAGTAGACAAAGTTTCTAGAACTATCACCTTATTATATAGGAGAAGGGATTTTGGAGAACTAACTTCAAATATTTTCTTATTTTATGTGGAGCGTCCTCCAGCTCTTCTTACCATCCTTTGACCTGCTTCACAGCTGAAACAAAGGGAGACTCTATCGAGAAGTCAAAATAAAATGGTGTGGCAAACTGCCCACCTGAAGACCACTCCTCCTTCAATGTCCCCTCTCCTGGGGAAAACAACTCCTTTATTGCTGCCAAAATGCATACCACTGACTGTTGCATACAGTCTTGTATGCTCTCTAGTAAGCAAAACGACTAAACACCAATGCTGTGCATTATTTTTGCGGCCACTGACACCAATGGTGGGCCAAGGCTTATTTCTATTTTCTCCTCGGTGTACTCCCAGACTCTATTTTCTCCAAAACATAGCAAATCAAAAGTGTTAAGGTGCCACTCTACAAGTCATGCACTGTGAAGCAACACCCATTTTTTGGTGACTTTGCCTACTTGTTGGCCACGTCCCCAAATGTTCACTATTTTTCCTCTTAATCCCATCAATGTGTCCCTCACAATTATTTTCAGATGTTAGTAACTATGGTATGACTTGCTGACTCTGTATAATAATGGAATACATCAGTACATAGCAGACAAAGACCCAGTCCTAGGTGCCTGTAGTGCCTGGTGTTAAGTAACTGTATTACCTCTTTCTTGTGCAGTGGATTAAATTCATGTATTGGGACTGCTTCTTTTAATAGCAGAAGTTATCTTATCGTGCTTTCATTACTATTACTGAAAATAATTCTGATGCATTTATATGGTTTAGAAAAATGATCCACCCCAGGTGTTAGATATGCTAGTTCCTGCCTCTTTCCGCTGCAATCAACAACCAGAGCAGCACACCACAATTGACACCCGCAGCTTTATGTTCCCCATGAAACACATGCCATACCTGGCAATGTGACCAAGAGGATCTGGAGAGTGATCAGGCCTACAGAAGAGGCACAGGGACCCAACCAACCAGAATCCACACAGCACACCAGAAGTGATGCCCATGGCTTTGTGTTTCACCATAGAAAACACTCTATACCCAGCCATGAGACCCTGTAGGTCTGGAGAGTAAACAGGCCTATAAAAAAGAAGTACAGTGACTGGCAAAGGCACCGAAAATGGTAGAAGCATAACTTCAGAGAGTTAGCAAGCAAGTGAAAAACAAGCAGAATATGAGACACAAAGGTAGGAAAAGCAGAAAACACTATAAGACTGCCCTAAATTGCCAGCCATTAAGGCTTGGCCCTACAAAACTGCCTGCCACCTGGGCATTCAGCAACCAAATGGTTTACCCTGAACAGAAGAATCCTCTACCTATGATAATTTTCACCTGGGCAGGAAGGGTAGGAGCACTTGAAATTGGAAAATAGATTGTCATACAGAGACTGTTTGGACAGAAAAAGTACACTTGAGAGGGGTGATCTAAGGCACTTTTACTGCTACTGAGAGGTTATGCTGAGGGATTAGGGGACAAAGCTGACCCAAGTGGCCCCCTGAAGGCCGCGGGCCCTCGGGCAGTGCCCGACGGACCGAATGCTCAGTCCGCCCCTGATGGCAGCCATAAGGCAAAACATGAAACTCAAGTAAAACCTTGTCCCTTTTGGCTGCAGCAGAGCAGCTAACCTATGCTGTAACAATGGCAGTTTGGGTGCACTTTAATAACACAATCATAGCAATGCTGTAACTGAGAAAATATCAGATGCTAGAGGTCAAGTCTTTGCTGGGAATATATAGCTAGCAAGCAAAGGCCATGTTAGGTATAGATTTTATTAGCTGTCACGTTTTATGTTTCTCTAATAAAATAGATGGAACTATGGTGTCTACTGCAATAAATAGTAGCGTGAGATTTCAAGGTACAACACAATACCCAGGAAAAGTCAGAGACCATAAAACGGGAGGGTGGAGGTAGTTAGAAAAGACAAGGGACCTTTCAGATTATTAGACCCTCGTGTCAGACAAATCAGTGGACATTTTCTAGCTGTGAATCACCTATTATCCCCCCTGTACAACATCATCAACCTTCCGCAGACAAGACAAATGTGAAGGTTCTGTTCTCCGCCTGTGATTGCTTTTTCTGTGACTAATTGGATCTGAAAAGCTGTGGGCTCAACTGCAAACAGCCATTTGACAAGCGAACAGTTTGCTGAGAATGTTCCTGCTATAATATGACATGCATTTGCAGATAATAAATTAGTCTTAATATCATGTTTTACTCTTCTTTGTGCAGTATGTTTGCCATCTGCATGTACTAATATATAAGCTTATATAGAGCACCTCCTGCCGCATCGGCAAATCCTTCACCAAGAGAGAAGTTACATCAATTTCCACATAAATTATTTTCCATTCTTCAAGGCTGTCTGCACTAGGAAGTCCTTTTAAAAAGATCGGACAGCCATGGCATTACCTAGAGTAGATCGAATGACATGGCTGACACAATAACAAATAAAGGCCTGTTGGACATATAAAGGCATACAATAAGGAGCAATTAATCACTTTTTCTCCAAGATGATCTCTTGTATTTTCATATCCCTAATGTTTTAGATAGCCTATCATGGCCCCATTTACAAACTGCTACAGAGCATGTGGCCCTTTAAGGGTCATCTAGCCAGTAGCTCTACCAATCCTGGTAATTCCACAGCATTATCTGGAACAGAACGAATGCTTGCATAGTGAAATTACTTGACAAGGGCATTGTATACGGCTCCTGTTGGTCAAATAACCTCCAATAACTAAATTCAATAATAACTCTATTAATGAATGATACAACACAGGTCTTGGATTTTTAGTGGCCACAGCAGCCATTTTATTATTTAGTGCCAAAGGCAAATTTAACCATTGTAACAAATTGTAACAAACTAACTGACCGCGGGAGTTAAGGTCCTTGACATGATATCCATCACCAAAAATACCCAGTATCTGCCCACACGGCCCCAGCCGCACAACACCGCCTCGGGGACTTGTAATCTTACATCAAATACTAAGTAACTAGTGATGGACTCGTTAAGACAGGGATGCCATACCAAAGACGGCTCCCCACTGTCACTTAAACCTCAAGCAAATATGTTGCACCTCAAGGACCCTAATACCCTGCCCGGCTGCAGTGACAAGACAACATGATAAAACAGAGAGAAAAAAGGACAAAGTAGAAACAAGAGAAACACAAGGCAACAAATCAAATATGACCAATGGGGTGGGAGGGTGGGAAGCTGCTTCCACGCTGATGACCCCACCGAGACTGACCTTTTCCTTCCCAAGGGGCCACCTATCCTCCTCCTCCTCCCGGGACCCTGACCAATCAGGTAAGTGACACCACCCAAAATCCCTTAAGATAATAATTTAACCCTATCTAAACCCTGTTGGCCTCTTCAAGACCCTGTCATGTTGGCCCTACACAGATGCCTCCGTCTGCTGTTCCTGGCCTGACTGTACGTAAAGTATATCTAATGCCCAAAGTTTAGCTTTGGATAGAGGGAGGAATGTTTAAAACCCATTCTAGATTAATTTTAGCCAGCTGTTCAATGTAACATCCTGTTGGGGAGATTCTCCTTGGCCTCCTGATCTGGATACACACCAGGAAGTGAGAAACAAAAGTACAACTGAAGGCTCCTGTATGACAATCCAAACATGTACCAAATCCAATTAGTATGTGGTGCACAGGCCACCCCCGACTGAGCAAAATCCACCTTCCTTTGTGTCTCACATGCTCTCCCTTCTAGCTAAATCCAGAAAGTATTAGGCAGGACTAGGTGTGGCCAGATGCTGGGCTTGACAGTCAGAAGTGACAGTGCTGCTGCCGCGTTTTCCCGAAAATAATCTCGTGTGAATGAGGGCTGAAGGCCGTGACACACTGCACGCGAAGCAGCGCGGAGCGGTGGCGCGCTGCCTTTGCGAGCAGTGTGTCATGTCACTTTCTTCTCGGCACCTCAGCTTGCGAGAGCTCGCAGAGCTGAGCGTGCCGAGATGAACAATTTCAACTTTAGCCAATCGGCTCGCGCGTATAAACCGGCGCGACGGGATGCGACGTCTGGCCGGTTGTTACAGTCGAGCCGATTGGCTGAAGGCGCAGTCAATCATCTGACTGCACTCAGCTCACACACTGCACGCAAAGCTCCGTGCCGGTTAGCTTTGCTTCGCTCTGCACGGCTTCGCGTGCAGTGTGTCACGGCCTTAACTGTAATTTTTTTAATATTATTGTAGCCCAAACAAATTTGTATTCATTTATATAGTCAGACTATGTCTACTTGGCTTGTACGGTCACCAGCACTCCTACATATTTAGTAATGCTGGTGAGAGAAATTTTCCAAAATGCAGAACTATTTCTGCAATAAATAATACAGGGATTATACAGGGATTGTCTTATATCATACACATGTCCATTATTATAAATGATGCTAGATTCCCCATTAAACAAATACAAGTAAATTATTTGTCTCTTAGAAAATGTGAGTTTGATATTTTCAGTATATTTTGCACACAATATACAGACTGGCAGAGTGGCATGTCTCCACTAAATGTGATCTGGAACAGCTCATAGACGGAACAATATATATATTGATATGTTTATGTCCCTGCTGCTAATAACTAACTTCTTTATTATTTCCAATCAATATCTCATATGGGATTATCTTAAATCGAACAGCTTTAGCGGGAAACATGCGGTTATGAAGACATGATATTGTAGGACTGCTTACTGCTGGAGTCATGTGGATGTTCAGCTCCTGTATACCACAGACAAGGGGCAATAGGGAAAATAAAGTTAACTTGACAATTGGTGTTTCTTTTAATAAACTTTGGCAGAAAATGCATTAGCTCGGTATGCTTTGTACATTAAAGGATCGATAAACCTATAATACAAGTAAAAGAGCATTTGGTATTTACATTTGCTTTGAAGCTGAATGAAACACATTATTCTATGTTCTCAGTCATTTTAGCCTAAAGAAGTCTAACAGGAGCCTGTCTGCAATATACTGAATAGGATTACTTAATGATAAATCAGCTGTGTAGGCAAAGGTCTCTCTCTAATAACATTATCATGAACCATTAGCTTTTGGTGCGGAGAGTTTGATGCTGTGAGTCTCAGTGTGGGACTGTATGCTTTTGGTGCTTACATCTCTGGCATCCAATTGGGCAAATATGGCGTTCCTGTGGTTGAGTTAGTATGACATGTTGCATTAGGGTTGGTATTGGGGTTAGGGAGTTACTTTTAGTTGTTAAGATTAGGGCAGAGTCTTTTAATGTTTGGAAGAGTAGGGGTCAGATT
>NW_017307486.1:405030-429036 GCF_000935625.1 Nanorana parkeri | reverse complement strand
AAGGACAAAGTAGAAACAAGAGAAACACAAGGCAACAAATCAAATATGACCAATGGGGTGGGAGGGTGGGAAGCTGCTTCCACGCTGATGACCCCACCGAGACTGACCTTTTCCTTCCCAAGGGGCCACCTATCCTCCTCCTCCTCCCGGGACCCTGACCAATCAGGTAAGTGACACCACCCAAAATCCCTTAAGATAATAATTTAACCCTATCTAAACCCTGTTGGCCTCTTCAAGACCCTGTCATGTTGGCCCTACACAGATGCCTCCGTCTGCTGTTCCTGGCCTGACTGTACGTAAAGTATATCTAATGCCCAAAGTTTAGCTTTGGATAGAGGGAGGAATGTTTAAAACCCATTCTAGATTAATTTTAGCCAGCTGTTCAATGTAACATCCTGTTGGGGAGATTCTCCTTGGCCTCCTGATCTGGATACACACCAGGAAGTGAGAAACAAAAGTACAACTGAAGGCTCCTGTATGACAATCCAAACATGTACCAAATCCAATTAGTATGTGGTGCACAGGCCACCCCCGACTGAGCAAAATCCACCTTCCTTTGTGTCTCACATGCTCTCCCTTCTAGCTAAATCCAGAAAGTATTAGGCAGGACTAGGTGTGGCCAGATGCTGGGCTTGACAGTCAGAAGTGACAGTGCTGCTGCCGCGTTTTCCCGAAAATAATCTCGTGTGAATGAGGGCTGAAGGCCGTGACACACTGCACGCGAAGCAGCGCGGAGCGGTGGCGCGCTGCCTTTGCGAGCAGTGTGTCATGTCACTTTCTTCTCGGCACCTCAGCTTGCGAGAGCTCGCAGAGCTGAGCGTGCCGAGATGAACAATTTCAACTTTAGCCAATCGGCTCGCGCGTATAAACCGGCGCGACGGGATGCGACGTCTGGCCGGTTGTTACAGTCGAGCCGATTGGCTGAAGGCGCAGTCAATCATCTGACTGCACTCAGCTCACACACTGCACGCAAAGCTCCGTGCCGGTTAGCTTTGCTTCGCTCTGCACGGCTTCGCGTGCAGTGTGTCACGGCCTTAACTGTAATTTTTTTAATATTATTGTAGCCCAAACAAATTTGTATTCATTTATATAGTCAGACTATGTCTACTTGGCTTGTACGGTCACCAGCACTCCTACATATTTAGTAATGCTGGTGAGAGAAATTTTCCAAAATGCAGAACTATTTCTGCAATAAATAATACAGGGATTATACAGGGATTGTCTTATATCATACACATGTCCATTATTATAAATGATGCTAGATTCCCCATTAAACAAATACAAGTAAATTATTTGTCTCTTAGAAAATGTGAGTTTGATATTTTCAGTATATTTTGCACACAATATACAGACTGGCAGAGTGGCATGTCTCCACTAAATGTGATCTGGAACAGCTCATAGACGGAACAATATATATATTGATATGTTTATGTCCCTGCTGCTAATAACTAACTTCTTTATTATTTCCAATCAATATCTCATATGGGATTATCTTAAATCGAACAGCTTTAGCGGGAAACATGCGGTTATGAAGACATGATATTGTAGGACTGCTTACTGCTGGAGTCATGTGGATGTTCAGCTCCTGTATACCACAGACAAGGGGCAATAGGGAAAATAAAGTTAACTTGACAATTGGTGTTTCTTTTAATAAACTTTGGCAGAAAATGCATTAGCTCGGTATGCTTTGTACATTAAAGGATCGATAAACCTATAATACAAGTAAAAGAGCATTTGGTATTTACATTTGCTTTGAAGCTGAATGAAACACATTATTCTATGTTCTCAGTCATTTTAGCCTAAAGAAGTCTAACAGGAGCCTGTCTGCAATATACTGAATAGGATTACTTAATGATAAATCAGCTGTGTAGGCAAAGGTCTCTCTCTAATAACATTATCATGAACCATTAGCTTTTGGTGCGGAGAGTTTGATGCTGTGAGTCTCAGTGTGGGACTGTATGCTTTTGGTGCTTACATCTCTGGCATCCAATTGGGCAAATATGGCGTTCCTGTGGTTGAGTTAGTATGACATGTTGCATTAGGGTTGGTATTGGGGTTAGGGAGTTACTTTTAGTTGTTAAGATTAGGGCAGAGTCTTTTAATGTTTGGAAGAGTAGGGGTCAGATTTTAGGTTAGGTTAATGATTTTGTTTAAATGTTGGGGGGGGGGGGGGGGGGAGGTCTTACCCAACTAACTGATGTTAAGGGGGGGGGGGGGGGGGGGGGATAAGTCTTAAGCCACTCCCTTATGTTAACAAAATGCAGATAAGAGCTTTTCTCATACTCACCTGTGTCGCCTACCTTCCATCTGATCCAGTGCTACAGCCTCTGTGAGACTCTTTGGTATTTTTCAGGAGTGTTGGAAGCCTAGGCCCCCCTCCCTGTACTGTGGTTCCTTCATCCAATTCCTACAGGGCACAGGCATAACCATACTGTAAGTGTTGAATGCCAATGAGTTTTACAAAGGTTGCACGGCAGGAATAGAGGGGAGGTAGGAGACATGTACCACTGAAGAGGTGAGTATGAAAGCTCTTCTATTGCAGAGACCTTTTAACCTAACAGAGTGGCTTTAAGGTTAAATTTAAGGTTAAGGTTAGGGGTCAGGGATATGTACAGCATTAAAAATGAAAACACAAAAACTTGTTACCAGCACCAAACGCCTGTTAAGTATCCAACTAAAAAATATGCATAGGAACTAATTTTCCCTACCAAATGATTTTGTCATGCATTCACCCTTTGATCCAGCAGTCCATATGATCAGGTTGACCTATGTTCCACAGAGTATGCCACTGACCCACCTCTAGCTACCCTTTTGTGCCCCTAGTGAACATCACCACAATGTTGACATATTCAGAGCTCTCTTCCTCCTGTAACTCATCTAATCACCTCTTTTACTTGCCCATTAGCTTATAGCGCAGTTGCTTCTACTGCATGTCTGTTAATGCATGAGTATTCCTAACTATTTCTAATTCTGAAAATTACAAGCTAAACTGAAAAATATGATTTCTAAATAATTTTATAGGTGAGGAACTCTTTATACATTGATCTGTAGTTGTTATTTTTTAGCTTTTTGTTTATAAAAACGTTTACTTTAACCACCTCCCGTCCGCCGAATGTACAGAAACGGCTGGACGGGAGTCTTCTGGATGTGGTGGGCGTCTTTAGACGTCCTTCGTGCCTGCACCAGCAATGGCCGTTTACATACAAGTGCTCTGGCATCTGTAAAGACGCCCTATCGCTTGTATGCTGTGTGTCTCTGTGCATCACCCCCCTTACCTCTCCTCGTGATCGCCGCCGATCCCAGCGATCCCGGGTGTCTGATCCGGGATGGGCGATGTGGCTCTGTGCACTGAGAATGGAGGGAGATCAGTACACGTTCTCCCTCCGCTCTCCTCCCCGGTCTCTGAATGCAGGAAGTGATGTAAAAAAATTTACACACACAAATAAAAACCCACAACAATTTTTTAAAAAGTCCCCCAATCCCACATAGATGCACAAAAATGCGTTAGGTGCGCCTACACACAAAAACGACGATTGCGCCAACTACGCAGCACTTGTTACATATCACCGCAAACGTCGGAGTGAGAGCAATAATTCTAGCACCATCAATCACTGATAACACTAAACTGATGAGCGATAAAATCTTTTAAAGCTTTTTTGGGGTATGGTAGTTTTTTTGCGATTTCTCGGGTGCGCAAAATTTTAAGGCTTCACATGTTTGCTGTCTATTTACCCGACGTGACCCCGACTTTTATATTTTACCACAAAATTGGGTAATAATAACAAAAATATGTTTCGTAACATAATAAAGGGAAAACTATTTTTTTTTTCAGTACTTTTTCGTTATATACTAAAAAATAAAAACCCCAGTGGTGATTAAATACCACCAAAAGAAAGCTCTATCTGTCCCCAAAAAATGACATAACATTCATTTCAGTACAGCGTTGCATGACGGAATAAATGTCAGTCAAAGTACAGCAGCGCTAAATACTGAAAAATGGCCTGGACAGGAAGGGGGTGTACACACCCCGGTCAGCGAGTGGTTAATAATGGGGTGGGGCATACATATCAGAAATTATGGTCAAGAGAGCTCTAAATCATGTTCAGTTTCATACAATGCTTGGACCTGTGATGACCTTTAGTTCTGACTTTGTCCATTGCACCATACAGAGTACAGGTGGTAAAGAGTCTATTCTACTTTCTGTGGTGAAAAATAACTGATTTCCAAATGATTATGGGGAGATTTGCTATCTCTGTATTTATGTAATAAACACTTTCAATGACTGTAAATAAACTAATTTTCAAAAGCAATGTTCAGTTTGGTCACATTACTCACATCAGGCCAAGTATACCCCGTATACATTTTAAAATAAAATAGGATTGTGATTTTATTTATTGGGTGATCAGGCACAAGTAATCAATAAAGTAGGTGCCCATGGCATAGGTACCACCTGGATCCCATGATAGTTTCAAGAGGTTCTGTCATGGAAAAGAAACACAACTGTGGCAGGTATAAAATGCAGACACATACAAATGCCTCAAAAACCTTGAAGTTAAGTTGAATGTTGAGCCATTCTGACAAGCAAAGCACTGGCAATTCTGAGTAGTGTTAGAGCTTTCTGCTACCTCTGTACCAGCACTTTATACCCGCAGAATTTCCCATGACAGAGTCTCTTTAAATGTATCACTGTTTATTAGAACATTAAAGTGGATCAAAACGCTCCTTCTATCTGCAGATTTTGTCTCTATTTAGATCTGAAGTGACCAGCTATGACACTAGCCTTTTGAGGCCTTGAAGGATTGGCTGAAAGCTGACATAAGCACACTGCCAACCTCAACAGTTATTACTATACATGTAAGTTCAATTCGTTCCGAATGAATATACATACGAATTTAATTAAATTCAAATGCATCTAAGTGGGAACAAATCTGAAAGTTCCTTTAACAAAAATTCGGATCTGCCCGAATTTCATTCAAAACAAAACTAAATTGGACATGAGACTGTTCCCTGGCCAATCAGATGTCTTTTTTTTGGCTGCCGGGGGTTGCATTACAGACACGTTCATGTGACTTCCTGTTCCTGTGGATCTTTCCAAAATGATAATTTGGACAGATACAAAATCCGAATAATGAACCAAATCGAATTTCGGATCCGAAAAACAAAAGAAATAAAAATTTGAATAGATCCGAAACGTAACAATTTTTTGTGGGGTTACATGCAGGGCCAGATTTTCCCTCTCTGCTGCCCCAAAGCCAGGTTCCTCAATGCGGCCCCCTACCCGCCCTCCCCCCCCCCCCCCCATGGATACTGCATACTTGTTGCTGCATACAAGTGATCTCTGCAACATCGCTGAGATCACTTGTACAGACCAAGCAGCAGCTTCCCTGCGGTATATTTAGCTCTGCTTGCCAAAGGCAGGGCTAAATGTAGAAAACAACTACCCGCCCGGCGCTCGGAACTGCTCGGAACTGCATGTCCCGGCATCGGGAGATAGGAATTCCACACCCTTGCTGCCCCTCTACTTCCTGCTGCCCCGAGGCCGGGCCTTGTGGGAAATCCAGCTCTGGTTACATGTCTAGTTATCACCAAGTGGTATGCCCTGAATGTAGCATACTCTGTATGAACCAGTGAGCAGATTGTAATTAAAAACACTTTAGAAAATAACATGCATTTAACAACATTTATTGACTATTTCTAACTTAAGCTTTCTTTTAGGAAAGAAGGAAAGATACATTTGTGGGATTAGTTCTGCTTTAAACCATAGTTCCCAACTGCCCCCTGTAGGGCACAGTAGGGTGAGGCTCTCTTATAAGCCATGTGCCCCTCTTTCTTTCACAAATGTCCCTCTTTTAGATGTGATGTTCAAATCTGAATCAACAAATGTACTATTTCAAAGTGGTTTATTTTTTTTATTTTTTTTTGCTATAGTCCACATTGTATATTATCCTGTTCCTTATTTTCAATCACTCATGTAAAGGGAACATAGTACCATTGCCTATAGGAACAAGTAAGATGTCCATCTTCAATTCCCAACTTCATATATATGGTCCTTGGTTTCTAAAGGCAACAACCTTTTTAAGAAGAATTAAACCAATAAAAGTGCCGCGGCCATTTTTTGTTCCACATATTTGGTGTCTGTGTCATTTATTTATTAGGATAGTACCGCCTGCAATTCCATAAAAGCTAAAGGTCATGGCAACTAGCATTGTAAAAAAGTAGATCGGTCATGACAGCTCACATATTTCTCTTTATTTTATTTTAAACTACCCTTCATCCAAGCAAGGAGCATTAATGGAGACATACGTTGTGGACACTATTATTCATATACTTTATAAATAATTAGAAAGTGTGTAACTGTTTTAGAAATATTTTAGGGTTTACTGTATATAGCCATTGCCCAGATATAATAATTGCTTTGGTAAATTTAAATAGGGACCTATCTTTCTGTGCTTGCTTGCATTTTGAGCTGTTATAGTAATTGTAAAGCTGTTTGATGGAGCATTATGAGGATGTTCAAAGCTACTGTACAATATGTTCCTGGTAGAGCAGTTCCAGCAATACTTTGCTGCTTTGCTAAATTCATCCTGAGACTCTGCAAACTGTGTTTACTGGGCACAGAAATACACCACTCAGAGCTATATTAACCAAGCAGAAGAGTCATTAAACTATGTTATTAGAAATAACAGCATGCTTTAAGGGTCATTGTTAACTGACAGTAACAATAATGTCTCCTCAGCTTAGCACTAAGAGCCCTTATCTTCTAATTAGGAAATTATACCCAAACAACAACAAAATGTAATATATTAAAATGATGATACAATCGTCAGTGGGGAAAAACCTTTTAAACAAGGATATATATTTTCAATTCATTCACCTGTAAGCGTTATACTACATAAAGGATCATATACTGTTTTAAAACCAGGAGGGGACAGGAAGTAGTTGTAGAGAAATGGTAGCATCTTATAAAAACCTGGTAGCATCTGTTCAGTTTTCTAGCCAAACTAAATTTATAAACGAGTAAACCACAAGGATCTCAGTCTCAATGGCTGTGTAATCTCTTTCATAGATGATCCTTATTCAGTAAAGCAGTGTAAAGCAGTCATTCAAAACATCCTATTAAATTTCAGTTAATGGTATTTAGGGCAGTGAAATGTGAATTATGATTGGCTTCTGCAGGTCAATACACTTTTAATAAGCTGTAATAGACTTTTGTTGCTTGCATCCTGTTCCTGCCAAGGTTGCATAATACAATGCTAGCTTGAGCAGTAAAAATACAAGAGCTGGACTCCATACTGGTGTAGTATTGGATTGTATCCCATTTCTCCAGAATAAGTCCCCTTCCCCTACAAGTCCATCTAGTGTTTCTAAGGCTAGAGAAAAACCTTTTAGCTGCAAGAAGCACAAATGGTGAGAACAAAAGCATAATGTCTGGATACTGACGCTCACAAAATACTTTTGTTTCTTAGGATCACTCTAATGTTCTGCTATTCTTTACTGAATACTTGTAAAGAAGCAAACCTGTGGGTCAAAAATGACTTGAGCTTCTTTGTAAGAAAGCTGTTCAAAGTTGAATAATGCTTAGAGTGATGTCTGTAAATGGAGATGGTGCAATACAACATAATATTTGTAACTGGACAAGAACACCATTTGTCTTCTATGTGATCTATTGCATTAAACGTTTTAACTTCTCTATGATAATATTGGGAATATTTACTTTCTGTCAAATAAACTCAAGATGGTGATTGTTTCCACCTGAAAGAAGTGTTACTGTGGTTTTAAAAGTGCTTCAGAAGTGCGGTTTGGTCTGAAGAACCAATATGGTTGATGAGATGGAGAGCAGGATTGCAGGGGGAGAAGTAGTGTAAGGAAGGTGGGATCATAGGTTGGCTCTCCTTTTCCAGTTTCTGGGATTCTGTCTGATCATATTTTTAATGACTATAAGTCCTATTCCTATGCCTAAATTGAAGTAATTTTAAGAACCAGAAATAAGGGCTGTATGTACAATTAAATGTTTATGGTCCTAGGTTTAAAGGCTAGCAAAATTTAGAGTATGTTGGATCAATGTACACTAATAATTTAATTTGTGGGGGGGTTTTGTGTGAGTACTTATAGGTAAGTACACCACTAGGGTTGATGAGAAAGGTCACAATATCTTCTGAATTTCCAGCAGCTATCCTTTTTTTCTGCAGGTTTATTATTGGTGTACTCTATAGTCCATTGGCAGGACTGTATGTTAGCCTCTAAGCTGCTATGGAGACCACACTGCAATTTTAATTTTTATGTTGTCCCATAGATTGAAACAAAAGAAGTATGTGGGAATATCATCAAGCACTTCTGGCTCACCCAAAATGAATTCTAAATATAGCCCTGCAAGTAATTCTAAAAATAGTTTGTCAATGCCTATTGCCTGTCCCCACACTATTGCCCCAACTGTAGCCCTACACCTTGTATTAGTGTTGGCCTTTTCTACATACATGTTCTTCTGTCTATAAATGATTAAGCCAGGAATATCCCCAATTAATTTTTTTTCATTCCTGAATATTTGCAAGTACATCTGCCTGATTTGCCAAGAATATCCATTTTTTTAATCCAAGCATTCATGATTCAGGGTGAGAAATATAGTTCAAAATCCACTAATCTGCTTAGTTTTTCCAAATTAGAAGAACAGAACAGCAAAATATTTTGTTTCATCCCAACTGCTGAGAAAAATTAACTCAAAGCGCATAGTTTAATATGCAAATTGCCCTTTGGTGGACAAAAAGATTGCAGCTTTTGTAAAACATTTGCTTTTACAGGCCTAAACAGCTATCTGGAGAGGACAATGCATGCAGAAATGTCAAAGATAGTTTTCTGAATGTTCAAAATGTGTAAAGATTTGTAAAGTTTGGTAAATAAAGATGATATCCATTTATGGATCAATAAGTAAAAGGCTCTGCATCACTGCACTGTATCTAGATTATGTACAGGGGCAGTCATTTTGTGATGCGAGTGACCAGGGCTCAGCATGAATGATCTATATTCATCACATGTTGTGTAGCAATTCAAGTGCCTGCTCAGATTATGACAAACCTAAGACTGCTCCTGCAGCAGCCAACACCATAGACATTGATAGAAAGATACAGTAAATATACACTTACAATTTGGATTTCTGCTCATCGGGAACACTGTAGCATTGGGATTGCGAACAATATCCTGCCAATTTATGGTATCTGCATAACAAAGGAAGTCATTGCGGTCCAGGTACACTCCACCATTCAGGATCTCTACAATAAAGAAAACAAAAAAGTAAACAATATATAAGAAAACAGAAGATTGTTTTTAAAGTATATTGTTACTATACAACTGTATTTTCTGTGGCACAAGTTGTCCAAGTTTCCTAAAACACCTTCTTGACATTCAATTACAGGTCAGGTAAATTAACCTTTTTTAAGTCATAGGGGACTTGAAGACCTATTTCGTAATTAGCTTTTATTCTGCGCCCCACCAATACATTCATAATTGTAAATCTGTTTACCGGTTTGCTATCCATAAAACAAATTCTTGTAAATTGACAGGAGGGAAGCAATTAATTAATGGGTATAAAGAATGTCTAGCATTCAAGCTTTTGCCAAGTCAGGACAATGAGAATAGTAGATTGTTTGCAGCACCTTTTGCATTGGCACACAGCTTGCATTCTTTGCTAAGTTTAGCTCTTAGATTCATGAAAAGTTCTTATGATTTTATTTTCAGTTTTAAACATGCATAGTTAATAAGATGGGGATTTTGGTGCCAGAAAAGCTTTTAAAACCACAGTAAAAAAAAAAGTTCTGTACATTTTAATTTCAGCTTTTGTCTCCATTGACATTAAGTGACACATCTGATATTGTTCCATTAATAGAGACAATGGACAAAATCCCATGAGTGTTGTCAAACATGATCTGTGCCCACAGCTGCTGGATTCAGGGAATATCACTGACAATGAAAAATGAGTTATTCATAAAATAAAATGTTTCATATGTTTTGCATTTCATACATTATAAACATGAAAAAAGTATAACAAAACGGTACATGGTTCTTCTAATCATCATCATGATACCTTGGCTAGAATTTTACTCATCTTTACTTAAAATTTGTGTTCAACAAGCAAGTTTTGGGTGAGCAATAGTGAGTTGAATAACCAACAACATTCTTACATCTTTCATAGAATATAGCAGGGGTCAGGGGCCACTAGACAAATGTTTCTCTCCCATGGGGGCCGCTCGGCAAATTTCATACTTTAAAATAAAATGTAACTGTATCCGGTTTGGTACTACAGACACGAATATGCACACAATAAGGCCCCATTCATATCTGTAAGTTTAAGTGCGATTAGGGATTTCTGTGTCAGAAACTTGCGTTTTCCTGCAGCAGGAATACCTAATCTGGTGTTTACAAGCGGCAGCTATCACCAATTCAAGTTAATGATCATGTGACAGCAGTTGCATGTAAAGCCCTGCACACCGCATGTAATCATATGTAATATGATTACATGCGGTTAGAAAATACTCTCCCTGGATGAACAATCATTGCGTCCTGGGAGAGTGATTGATTCCTAACCAAATGTAATCATATCACATATCATTACATGCAGGTGTGCAACTGCTGTTACCTGATTATTAACTTGAATGGGTGACAGCTGCCGCTTTTAAAAACCACACACGTGGTCCGTGACCGCGTACCTGACTAGTGAGCTGGCTGCGGGCCACATAGTACCGGCTCATGGGCCGCAAGTGTTCCGCGGGTCGGTACCACTGGACTATAGTGTTAAGATTTCTTATCTGCAGCTGTGTCTCTTCAACTATACTATGACAAAGATGTCACTCTTGCACTCCTAAACAGATGTAGAGTATAGTTTGTGCAGTTTTTCATGAACTGGTGTTATTTTATAATTTTATATTTTGTTCTATTAATCACTAAAGGTTTAATTACTTTGATCCGGTGAATTCATGACATTCATGTTTAAGTTTAACTCTAGCCAAAGCATTTTATTTAGTTTTTGAAACATAAAGAAAGGGTTACCATCTCTATCAGATTTTAATTGCTATTTGTGTCCCCATTGGGGTGATTTCCCCTCACAGGACAGGGAGGTATAGGAAATCTCCTTAACTGTCTCTCACACTTGATAAAGAACGTTAAATTATGCCACAATAAACTTCACTTGAAATAAAGAAGAAAAAATAAGATTTTTGTACTTGCCATAACATGTTTCCTTGGAGTTCTTTGAAGGACACAGGAATGTAGTAATTCTTAGACAGACATGCGGGTTATGTGCTGCCACTCACAGGAGATTTGGACACTGGTGAAAAGAGAAATGCCCATCCCCATATAACCTCACCTCTATCCATGCCTCCAGTGTGTGAGCAAGCAGTACATAAGGCAAGAGAACACTGAGGAGTGTGACCTGTATCTCTCAATGGACTCCAAAAAAAGGATTTTAAGTTAAGTACAAAAATCTTTTTTTCTTTATCGTCCTTCCAGAGACACTGGAATGTAGTAATTATTTAGACATTTGGGGCATCCAAAAGCAGTCCAACTGAGGAGTTGGCAACATGCACTGATGGATGCAGGATAGAACAAGAAATCATCTGAAACAACCAGAAGAACTAGTGCCTGAATCTAACCCAGGAAAGGGTCAAACTGATGATCAGATCAGGTAAAGAATCGCTCCCCATAAGGAAAGAATAGCTGGAAACTATGTACCAAAGCAATAATAAAATATAATAATATGGACTAATATAGCAACCCGAAAGGGGAAAACAGATCAAATACAAGAATGGTAAACAAAGTTTGAAGGTTTTCCAGCTTCATAATAGATCCCTTAGAAAAAATTGGACAACAGGTAGACAAGGTAAGACAGCTCGTCTAAGATTTTTGAGCCCTACATTTTTTGACCCTAGGCATCAGGGAAGAAGGCTCCAAGAAAGAGTAGGAATGTCTAAGACAGCCATTCAATCTCATAGGAGATAATCAAGATAGAGAACTAACATAATATTCTAAGGGAATGGACAAGGGCTTAATGAGTCCAATTCCAATGGGACCACCTTAAAATGCAACTAAAGCACTATTAGGGAGATTCACCATCTCTATTTGTCCTGGTGACTGTTATCACTGAAAATGAAAGAAAAGCCAAGAAAATAAATAGATGGGAAATTATTCCTACGAGTATACTTATCATGGTGTGTTAGCTTTGTGATTCAAACCTTTTTAAAGTTAAAATGAAAAATAAAGGCTTTTACCGGTTAAAAAAAAAAAAATGTGCACAGAAAAAAATATTCAGCAACAGTACCAAGTGAGTTTTGAATGCTTTGCTGAGAAAATTATACTGTGATAAACAAAAGTAAATTGAAATAACCCATACAGCTTAGTGAACTGACCTTTTTTTTAGTCTATTGTGGAAAACCATTTGGGGCAAAGTCTTACAATACTGATGATCTAGATGTTCACATGCATACAACAAGCCATGATGAATATTTATCTTTGCCTAAATGAAGGTAAAATTGTGCACATACAGGAATGAAATAACAGGCAAAGTGTGTGCAAATGTGTTTCACAGTCTCCCTTTGGTGTAAGCCACATTTAGTATAAAGTAAATCGAGCTTAACTGACACCACTTGTAGGGTGCAGACCTCCAGAAAGTGTGGCTTTTGTGTAGACAAGCACCTGGCTCCAGTTCCAGATGCAAGCAGATAAGACAGGTTTCTGTATGTGGAAGCCAGGTGCTCATCTGTGCAGCAGCTGAGATTGTTTTAGGGTTCAATGAACCTAGCAGCATCAGTTCTGCTCTACTAGCCCTGTGTCAAGTGGAGCTGAAAGCAAAGCGAAACAGGCACACTGTAGAACACCTATGTATGCATAGGCTAAAATGTAACATTGTTTGTGGGTCTACAGCAAAAAAATTTTAACAAAAAAACCTTTTTAAAAAGTGTAACGGCAGTTTTAATAAATATTATGCTTTTATACTTGTTCCTGAAGCCTATAAAAATACCAGTATAGTTGGCTATATTTACTAAAGATAAGTCCTGCTTCCAGCAGCATGGCCTGACTCTGTGTTTGTATCCATCTTTGATGTAAGCAAACTATTTTTGGCCATTATTAGAGGTACTATGTGAAGTTTTGCTCTGTATTGAGTTGAATGAGAAAGTCATTACTCAGGAGCAGATTTTTCTGAGCACAGCAGGAAGTTCTCAGACCCAGGAGGCTGCCGAAAGTATTGCTGGAAACATAACTTCTCTTCAGTAAAGGTATCCCATCAAACTGGCATTTTTTCAGAGGCTGCTAGGACAAGTACAAAAACATACAGGGTTATTCACAAAAGGGTGAAGAGTTTGGAGAAGGCAGGAGAAGTGAACAATCTAGACCATAATAGCTGATTTGGAAAAATTCTCCAATTCAGCTCACTTTCCAGATCAGCTATGTTACCCTAGATTGTTCATTTATCCTGCCTTCTCCAAACCCTTCATCCTTTTGTAAATAGCCCTGATAATATTAATTAAAAATGCAGTTACACCCTAAAAAAATATATTATTTTACAATGTACAAATTGGTTAAAATTTACGTAAAGCCAAAGTGTTTTTTTTTCTAGTTTTGGATACAGAGTTCGAACCTCTGTCAGGTTTTTCTATTGCTGTCTATGTTCCCACTGGGAAGATTCACCCTCTTCATTTGTTTTGGTGACCATGGTCACTGAGTCAGAAAATGATGAGAAATCTAAAATTATATTGCTGTCACTGTAATGGGAATAGTAGGAAAACCTTCTAATAGAATTGCCTGTGTAAGAGGGGAACCTTTGTTTGGAGATATTTCCTCTCTTTTTCTGCTGCATCTCCAGGATCAAAACATTTGCCGTACTTGTACACTTCAATGTAGACCCGGAAATCAGATTTGCAAACTTCTAGTTAGATTTTTGTCTAAGCATGCATAGGGCATCTGCAGTTTTTCTGTTTTGTATAGTTCTTATTACAAGTGCAGTTATAGCCTAAACAGACCCGATCTCTAGAATAAAACAAACAAAGAAAATGATGCAGATATAATGTGCAAGCATCTATATCTGTAGCAGCTTCAAAAGCAAAATCCTTCTTCATTCTAACAGGCAAGGGTCTACCACTTCTGATTAGTGCTGGAGCTTGCCACTGAGTCCCATTACCTTACATGGCTATTGGCCAGTCACAATTATAGGCTACCTCGATGACCAACAGCAGCAAAGCAAGAGATCACATTTTTGAAGATCTCTTGCTAAAAGGATGCCAGTACATACTGTATATCTATGGTGCCAGACCAGTAGTCTTTCAGATGGCACATATTTTTTTAACTTTTATTAGGTTGAAAAAGATTAAAGGAGAATTATGAGGCGAGTGATTTTCACTCAGCCTCATAATCTGAGCCGACCTGTGACAATTAAACTGTCGCAGGTTGGCTCAGTAGATCGGGAAGTGAGCGAACACATACCGGCGCTCACTCACTTCTTGATCTATCCGTGCAGAGAGCCGTGACTGTCACTCACGGCTCCCTGCAGGGATCCCCCCCTCCCCTGTCCGATCCTCCAGCGCTGACTGGCGGAACGGACGGGGGAGGGGGCGTGTACAGTTGGCTCTGCCTCTAGATAGGCAGAGCCAGCTGTCACTCACGCAGCTGGGTGGATCCAGACAGAATTGTCGGGATCCGTTCCAGCTGCGGCGTCTCAGTATACTGCGAGCTGTAGCTCGCGGTATACTGAGCTATGGGTGACGGGAGGCCACTAATTTGTGTCCTCCCGTTACCCTTAGGAGAACTATGGGGAAAGCCCTAACCCCATAGGGTGTTAAAGCTGAACACCAGGCAGATATAAAAGGTGCAAATAAATGCAGCTCTGTATTCAATAATATATTGATAACTGTATTTTTCAAATGCTAGCAGTGTAAGTACTTAAATTTGACTTGGTATTAGTTACTTGCAATCCCCTTTACAGCAGAGCTGTAGGGATAGGAAAAGGGAAAAGCAGCAAAAGGAGTCCATAGGTTGTGCTGCTTGTGCTGTAGTACTCATGTGCAACAAAAAGCATACTGATACAAGGAGAAAACAAAGTGACAGAGAGGTAAGCTCATCAGTGTTCTGCTTCTCGTTCACTGTCCAGTCACAGGCTGGAGGTGGGACAAGATCTATGGGGGTTACTTAAAGAACTAGGGGCAAAAGTATTCTTAACCCTTGCAGTGGGGCCCTTGCAGGGGTTAAGTGCTCATTTTTGTCTAGGCCCCTGGAGCCTCACTCCTCCTCCATTGCGGCTGTCTTAGGATCCTTGAGTCATCACGTCATCACGTTCTATACACAGTGATAGGACATGAGGATGCCAAGGGACATTCCATCGGTGTGCAGAGTAGGAGACAGGTTCCAGGGACTGGAGTAGCAGCCAGCTGGCTCCGCAGTTTGGGTGAATATAACCTTTTTTTAGTACCTCTACAAAAACATTTGCAGGTAAAATGGCTTCTTTATGTTTACTTCATCTTTATATTGTTTGTAGCATACAACATGTTTGGCTATATTATGTGCCTGTTCAGCATGCTTTGCAGCTCCACTTTAACTAGGCAAGCTGGTGAACTCTTGTTAACCTACACTGTACATGTCCACAAAGTACTCCTAACAAAACATGATGCAAAATCTATTAACAGTTAACAGGCTGCATTGCCATTTGCAAAGAGAAAAATGAATTGGAATGAGCTGCACACGCAGGACTGTAAACATTTTATTAACCTATATAGATTTTATACTCCACAGTTGTCTCATAAAATATAAAACAGTGACAATGAACACAAAATAACTTCAAACATGCTCTGAATCCCTCTCTAAACATGACATTAATGGCAAATTGTAGTTAATATTTAATATGTAGACTCTGAATCAATTTGTCTGCAAAAATCCTCTCTCATCAGCCAGCATTATATAAAACAAGTGGTTAAAATCCTTCCTTGCTCCAATAAACAGTTTTATATTTAATCAAGTGTATTAATATTCCAATAGCTACAAAGCCATATTACTTTCAGTGTAAGGTAAATTAAAACTGCTGTAGCTAAATATTAATAATAAAAGATCAAGTTATTTTTATTACACAGCAGATCACGCGTAAGCTGTTTTTCAGGCTGGTTGTGTATTAATTTAATCAGGGATTTCCACAATTTCTAAGAAACATATGAAAGGGAATGGTAATACGTTTCCATTGTAAATAGGATTATGGCCCATAAATTATTAGAAGTCTCATCTGTCAGTTTAAGTTTAATACAGATTACCTGAGGTAGATTTATCTGTTGAGTGACACAGAGCTGAAATGACCCACGCCATCCATCAGCTCACCACCGCCCGCTAGAGTATATGTTATATATTTGTTTGTTATAGGTATTTAAATAGCACTAACAGTTTACGCAACACATTTACATTCTGCACAGTCGCATCATTCCCTGCCCTCAAAGAGCTTAGAACCTAAGGCCCCTATCTCACATACTATGGCCAATCTAAAAAGGTACCAGTTAACCTACCAGCATGTGGGAAGAACCAGAGAACACACACACAAACACAGGGAGAACATGCAAATTCCATGCAGATAGTGTCCTTGCTCAGATTTGTACCTGACCTCCAGCACTGTAAGGAAGAAGCGCTAACCACTAAGCCACTGCGTATGCATAAACACATATGCAGCCAAATGAGGTTAATGTGCAACATGCTCACTGGTATTGGAAAGCGGAGTTGCTGCAACTCACTAACCAATCAGGTATCTTTTTTAATTATTTCACAAAATGAAAAGTCCATCTGGATTGGTGGCTACTGGCAACAACTCCATTACTCTTCCTTAGTCTGCTATACATCTTATTTTTTGTTCAGCATTTGATCCGATTAAATTAGCACCATAAGCTTTATTTCAAATAGACAAGAAAATGAACCAAAAGCATGTTCTGATGTGCCTATGGTGCAGTCTTATCCTTATACCAAGCATGCCTTTTCCACTGACACTAGCAAAGTAATGTCCCATGAGTCACCACAGGATACATTGCACATGAATGCTCACTGCTAATGAACAAGATTTGGTGCCAGGTGTAATCCTGGACTCTGATCTCTCTTTCAGGCCCCACATGCTTAACATCCAATCACTGATCAAATCTTGCCATCTTAATCTCCATAATATTTCAAAACTTCATCCTTTCTTTACAAATGACACCACAAAGCTACTAATTCACTCTCTACTGCAACTCCCTTTTTGTTGGCCTACCTCTAAACAGGCTATCCCCCTATCATGAATGCTGCTGCCAGACTCATCCACTTCACCGCTCAACTGCTCGGTAGCTGCCACCCCTCTCTGCCAATCCCTCTATTGACTTTCAGTAGCGCAACACATAAAATTCAAAATACTAACAACATACAAGCCATCCACATTTTTGACCCCGGCTACATCTCCAACTTCATCTGAAGATATCACCCAAACCATCCTCTGCCAAGACCTACTGCTAGCTTCCTTATCACCTTCTCCCATGCTAACATCCATGACTTCTCCAGAGCCTCTGCCATCCTTTGGAACTCCCTACCCCAACCTTTCCGGCTATCTCCTTATCTGTCTGCCTTTTAGGTGATCCCTGAAAACTCACCTCTTCAGGGAAGCCTACTCCACCTCATACTCCATCGATCAGCTTATCCCTCACAGTTATTACCTTCTGTATCACTTGCCCCTCCTTGTAGATTGTAAGCTCTCACGGGCAGGGTCCTTCTAATCCGTTTGTATGGTATTGTAGCCCCTTTACCCTAAGTGGAGTGGCTCTTTAAATTTAGTGTTGCTGGAACTGTAGTCAGTCTGGCTTATTTGTAGTCTGTGATCATTTGGTTGTTCCTAGGTGTTCTGCTATTGTCTGCACCTGTGGTGGGGTATGACCCTGCCACAGAGTGGGGGCAGCCTATGGGAGAACATTGGGAGTGTTTATGTCTCTAGGGCCAATCACTAGGAGTTAGTGTTTCATGCTCGGCAAGTGCATAAATACTCAGGAATTGGCATGTGCTCAGGGCAGTCCGCCCTCGGGCCTAGCCTGGGGAAAAAATGTAACATAGTAACATACTAGGTGAGGTTGAATAAAGACCACAGTCCATCCAGTTCAACCTATGTGTGTATGTGTGTGTATCTGTGTGTCTGTATGTATCTCCGTATTTATTACTTCCCATATCCTTGTATATATATGTGCTAATAAAGAACAGGAGGATAGAGCAGATTGGCACAGGGATGAGCACATCAGTTAAATCACAAGCTGGGGACGGGGCAATATCTAGTTGTTTTTTGTAACTAATGAATAGTCAGGGCACTAGTCTGGTTCTGCTGTCGGATCCCGCTGGATAAATTTGAGGAATAAAAGCAGTCAAATACAAATCCTTTGGCAGGTAAAATTGCTTTTATATGCATATCTCAGAGTTTAGCTTTAATGCTTCACCAGTCCTTATCCAAATATAATGATTTTTGCCACTAGTACAAGGGCCAAGTTGGAAAAATTTTCCTTCCATGTTCATGCCCCAGTTCTTTACAAATACCAAATACCTAGCATATTAACAAATGTAATGCATTTTGTAAAAACTCCCTTTCCTTTATCTATATATTTTAATTCAGACTAACACTATAGGGAATACTATTTGTATAATGTCCTAAGTATTATTTTAAGTATTCGTATTACATTTCATTTTTTAATTGCATTTTCAGGAGGGCCACACTGGATAAATGAAAGAGGAAATCACACACGAGTATATACATTTCTGTGCTACTTTGATGAGCCAATAGCAACCCAATGTTTCCAGACTGATGTCTATGCTCACCCTGACTCAATAACAGTATATAAATAGCTTGAGATATACAAAGTATATTGTTGGATAATGGTTAGCAGAAAGATGTGGTAGCCATGCAATACTAATATTCCACCCCAAAATATTTGGTCATCGTGTTGTACAATTTGATTTTTATCTATAATCCTTAATAGTATCTGCATGAAATTGATTGTGTTCCCTGTTTTCAATGGTTGCTCCTTGCACATCACAAAAACATTCTGGTTGGTCAGCTGGCTTCCAAATAATCCGATACTGTTTTGTGCATCTATGACTGTGGTAGAGGGTACTAGCCCTCTGGGGCAGTGAATGTTGTAAATGACATCTTCCATGTAAAAGTGTCATTGCTATATAAATGCTACATAAACTAGTTGATTAACAATCTGTTGACTAATAAGACGGCATTTTTTTCTCTTAATGCTCCTTGAATAATAACTAGGACACACGATTTTCTACCAGCTGTATGGAACCTCTTATTCATCTCTCCACCCTCTTGCTGACATCTCCTGCTGTATTCCACCTGGGCCCACCTTGCATGACACAACCGTGAACGCCCTAGAGAGAAGGATATAGAAATATCTTTCTTGTAAAGTATTGGGATTCTGAGTAAAAAATAAACAGAAAAATCAATCACTTAATTTAACAAGTGACCTTTATCCTTTATGCTTGCTAGCTGTTAGAATCAATAAATGTATTACCTTGGGTTCATGAATAGGACAGCGCTTATCCAATCAGATGTCTTGAAGCTCTGTCCAACTAATACCTTGTTTATGACACCATTTTATTTTTAGATGGATCTGCAAGTTTACAAAAATAATTTATTGATCTGCTGATGCTAGTCAAAAAGTCCTCTTAGCTTACATTAATTTAAATCACATCATTGTCCCATGATCTATTGCAGCCAGATTGGATATTCTGTGTTGTGCAACTTTTCTTATTACAGTAAATCTGAACCCAATCAGCCAGATCTCATATGAGATGTGACATATTTATTTAAAGTTGTTTTCAATATTTTAAAATCTGCAGCTTACATTACAAGAATACCTGGTGATCATGCCATAATGGTCTGTGTCCAGCCACTTCCTGTCATTGGGTAAATAATGAATAATGTTATGCAGGAGATGCTAAAGCATGTGTAGACGGGAGGTGGCTAAAAAAGGTTGGATACATAAAAGGGATGAAAAAGTGTGAACTTGGAAAACTTAATGTCATCCAGTTAAAGTAGTACTAAAGTATAATCGTTTTTTACCGTAACACATTCTCTGCATTAAGCTAAAAAAAAAAACGCCTTGCTACCTTTTCATGCTTTTCCCCCACCCAAAACACTTACCTAGGGTCTACATCATCGCCGCCGGCTACCAGACAATTTGCGGTGTCACCAAAGTTCTGTGTTAAGGGGCGGGATCCCAAGGCCACTGAGGGCAGCATTAAGCTGCTGCACCTGCCTGTAAAATTACTGAGAGGAGGGAGGAGGCGGGCACATGGGGCATGCCTTATCAGGTGCTGTGTGTATCAGTGGACGCACACAGCTCGGCTCAGTTGCCTGGCCTGGAGCACGCATATACGGGTGTCTCCTTTGCAACCTGCTAGGCAAAGGAGACACCCGTAAACAGGAGGGGAGGGAGTTGCAGAATCGAAGCTGCTAAAAATAAATTAAATGGTGCAATTAAAAGGAAAAAAAGCTCATAAAATAAATGACCAAATACAAACATACAAACAAGGGTTTAATGCCACTTTGAGGTTTAAACCCAGCTAAACCAGCTGCAGACCTTAGGAATGCTACATAGGCCCTGAAAAACCTCATCAAAGTACACATACATAGCATGCGCGTCTCTCCTTCCCCTGGGGCTTCCTGGGCAATACAGCAGTGGCTGCAGCAATTGCTATCAAAAACAGAGTTTGTGAACGATGTTTGTAAACACTGTTCAGAAGCTAATTCAGAAATACCTACAATGCAACATTACTGTTACATTGTATTTACTTACTATTTACTTTGCAGATCAAAGTGGTGACCATTGTTGAAAATGGTGAACTAGTGTATTAGATAATTATTATTTAATATAATTATTAAAACTTCCAGCATGTTTATACATTGAATGCACACAGTTTACCTAATATTTCCCTAAGATGTTTTAAGTTTTCAGCATTGTCAAATAAAGGTCATAACCCCTCATTATAAATAAAAGTGTTTACATCTGTGTGACCCAAACCTCTTGTATCTACTTCTAGCTTAAGTGCCTCTTAAGTCACCAGATCAGCTATATGAGTAACACATTCATTTACATTAAAAAAAGATATGATGCAGGGGTATACTCTAAAAAAGTAATGTCAAGTTTTATATTCATCTCCAAAATACTTGGTGTTATAGAGTAGGGATGCACCGATACTTTCCAGATACCAGTGCCGATACTTGGTATTTTCATGAGAACTACCAGGGTTGCAGCTGGGACCTGGCTCTGGCGCCCCACCACTGTCCTGAAATCATTAGTCTGTATTGTTTTAGAAAAACTGTCACATGACAATAAACAAAAATGTATCAGTACTTGTACTTGCTAAAATTGTATTGGTGCATTCTTTTATTTTAGGAAGAAGGAGTTTCAGGAGTCTCAACTTCACTCTGACTTGACCTATCTGCATACTATCTGACAGTACAAAAGCCAGGGAAAGCCATGCAGTTAGCTGGAATACCTAGGTGCATCAAGGAGATTGAGTGGCTGGGCAGCCAGTATGCAGGATGGGTGCCTTAGCTCTGCATGGAGGAAGGAGGTAACTCAGGAGTACCGCTTTTGAGATAGTTCTGCATAGTCAGATCACTGTCTTCCTGAGAGATGTTGGCCCTGTGAATGCATAACTCCAAGCTTTTTGAGGATCAGGTAGCTGACCTACCAGAGCATCCATCCAGCTCTCAGCCCCATAAGTGAAAAGTCACCAACACATTGAAAGTTTATCTTGACTAGTGTTCATATCTTAGGCATCACTGAAAAAAATGTTGTCTACTGGATGGAAAAAAAATATTACAACATTTACTACTGTATGGATGCTCGGTTGACTGAGTTTTCTCCTGTATATTGAGTAACTGTCCCCAGCCCAACTGTGTATGAAATTAATTACTTTTCAGTAAAGCACAAAATTGTGAGCTGTCTTTGGTTTCCTATACTTTTTTATGGGCTGTCAATGCATAAAGAATCTGCTAGAGGACACAGCAACAATACAATGTTCTAGGCCCTAATACTCCACTGCTCTGCAAGGTTCTGGTCTGCTCACTTTCTCACCGCCTCAGTAAAAATGGTATGCCTGTATAAATTTGGAACATGAAATACTCTTACAGACAGAACCATCTTTCATCTCTAGGCTGCCATAATTGTTCTGGTGTGCCCTTCAAAATGTCAATGATGCTCCATCGAGTGTACATGCTGGGGCTACTATGAAGCTCAACAGCCATACAGTAAAATGAGACAGGAAGCTCACAAATGTTACTATAGCCAGGGGAGTACAATCCTCCACTTTAAGTTATATATAAGAACGCTTAGAAAAAGTTGTAATGCTTTTATGCGAGCAAAGCTCTGACAAAGCAGCAAATAATAGGGAATTATTAATGAACTGCTTTCTAAATGCTTGAAGACTGTTATCAAAGTGGTACTAACCTCTCCCATAATTTTAAATGAAATGTGGTAGACAAGTGACTACTAGAAGCTGATCTCCACAAAATTAATGTATGGATAAACACAATTGCAGAGTAAAGAGCAAAACAGGAGTAAGTATAACATCCAATCAGATTTCAGTTTACTAAAGTCAAATCATTGGGAAAATATAATTCTAATTGGCAGTAGAAAGCTTTGCACGCAATGGCTGCCCTTTACACTGGCTTTTTAAAGAAGCTCAGCTATGAAAGTTAACAATGATTTATTTTCTCTGTGGAAAACCCTGTGCTTGTGGATTGATAAAAGATGAAGCAGCGATTTCATTTTCTAATATATAGTGATTCTCAAGCATGTCCCCTGAAGTAGATAACGCAGGCAGCAGCAGCAGCAACACTTACAATGGGCACTGGTTAACCAGCTGTAACCTCAGGACCCCCTGAACATCAGCCTGCTGAGATACAGCGGGCTATTCATGACCAGTCAGCCTTTGAACCTTCCTCATTTCTCTGCACTGCTGATTTCTGAGAAGCCAGGCTGTGCAGATCTGAAATGTCAGGTTTGTATTAGGAGAGGACAGGGAGGGCAGCATGCTGAAATAATCAAAATGAGGGATTTAACCTTCTATATTTCAGCTCAGTGACCACACTGCAAAGCGCATGGAAGCGGAAGCAGCATTTCAAGGTATTAGAAGCTTTAAACCCGCCTGAAAATTTGAAGCTAGAATTACGTGGACCATTAGCTGGAAGGCAGTCGTAATGGGAGAAATATCTCAGGCGACATCTGGGTTTAGTGATATTTACACATCCATATCCAGATCTCGCAAAAATGCTACAGATATGGAAGGGGGTTGTTTTCAGTCTTGTTTTTCAGTTGTCATAATCTGATAACCATAGACTTGTGGAAAAAAAGAAGATGCAACAATGCTTCTACAGGTCACAGAAAAGGTCTGCTTTTGCTAATGCAACAGACTGAAAAAAAGGAGCAGCAATGGTGGGAGCTGTTGCAATAGTAAACTCGATTTGTTTAGTATGTGTGTGTGTAACGTATAAGTGTAAAAGTTTGTAAAGCCTTATTTGTTGCTGTAAACATTGACTGGGGTGTTCTGGTTTTAAAATCAGCTTCAGATATTCAGGTTAACAACAGTATGAACAATCTCTTAAGGTGCTGAAGATTTAGCAGGAAAAGCACAGAAGGTGCTGCTCCAGTCTTTACTGCTAAAAATACATGAAAAGCCCAAGAAAGGGTAAATAAAATTGCTGCACCCTTTTTTTGCTGTATCCAATCCTTTTATCCTGTTTCTAGCAGTAAATGGCGCTTATTTTGGGTTGAATGGCAGTCAGAATCATTCAACCTACTTCATTAGAGACCAGGATGTCATGGGCCCACCTCCAGGGGCACATCATCATGACGACCTGGACCTTGACGACCTTACTTCTGCGGCAATTAGGACCATCCACCACTGCCGGAACCTGTGACATCCTTGAACCACCCAGATGACCCTTAAAAAAAAGGAATGTAATAAATATATATATAT
>NW_017307486.1:402571-404342 GCF_000935625.1 Nanorana parkeri | reverse complement strand
ATATATATATATATATATATATTTGCTTTGAACTAGCATTGAATGAACCCCAACGGATATCTGGAGGCTATTATGCACCAGAGCACTTTAGGCTGAGTGCCCATTAATACCTTACAGAATTTGATAAGGCAGCTTATTCGTTTTCAATAAGCCCCAAAGGAAGAAACAATTTCTTCTGCAGTATTTTATTTCACTGTAGCGTACTGCATCATGTGTTGTGATGCACTGTAGCATAGGTATGTTGTAGGGATGCACCAAAATTGCCAAAAGTACTCTTTTCTCTATGAAAATGAGGTGCTTTCCTGGTTTCTCTCCTCCTAGCTGGGCGCTGCTCTATGTCCACTCTAACACAAAGCAGCGTCCAGCAGGAAGGAGAGAAACCTTCATGAGGCTGAGCAGGGTGGGACACCAGTGTGGGGACTGTTTGTGCAGCGAGGGATAGAAAGCCTGGTATGCGCTCTTTCCTTGCAAGGGGTAAAATGAGTGCTGAAGATTACAATGAAATAATAGGACAAGGAATGTGCAGAGGAAGCCAGTGACCTTGTGTTCTCATTCCCAGACAGAAGGGGGAAATGGCCTTCACCTTGGTAAAAAGCATACATTTACAGCAGGCGTACGGAGATGATTTGCTACCAGAATCTGGTCAAAAAGAACCAGAATTTCACTGGCCTACAAGGCAAATAACTGAGCTCTGGCATGGTTTTAGTATTCACATAATGTTTTAAACTATAAGCTTTAGGGATAACCACAGCATCCTGTAAAACAATCCATACATTTGTTAGCTCTACCACTAACTTACTAGTTGTATGGACATGCTACATCAGTATTTTAGTACAGGAATTTGTCCAGTAACTGCAGCCATATCTTTAAAAAAAATAAGAATTGTTTTCCATGCTTACACACTACTTGCATTAAGAAAATGAGCCAATACAACATAAAGAGAATTGTAAACTGGTAGCCATCGCATAATATTTGTTCTGTAATATTTCCCCACTTCACAGCAAAGGCTGATAAACATCACACTGTGCTGCAACCTATCTATATGTTTATGTTGTAAAGTGCTATCTAATTGGTTTACAACTAAGCAACAGATGGAAAACGGAATGTTGTGTTAGTGAACATCAGACACTGAGCCCAGATGTGACAGACAGGATCGCTTTGTCACAATGTCCCTGAACAGGCCCATTTGACAAAGGCATGTAAAACAAAAGTCTGACTTTGAATTGTTTTCCTGCCAGGGGAGCAAAGAAATACATTGAGGTAAACAGCAGTGTCTTAATTCCTGCAGAGAAGATGGAAATTCTGCTTTCATGGTCTTCCTTGCCAAGGATGAAATAGAACAGAAAATAATGAACTGCAGCAGAGCAAGTGTCAGCCTCATATTAATAGGGGACTCCATTAATACAGACAAGGAAGGAGACCGATTGCAGAAGTCAGGGCATAGCCCCTTGATTTAAAATATACAGATGATTGTATGTGACCTTGACTGTGTTGCAAGCTGCTGTGGATGGTTATAGAGTACATGATAAATTAACCCTGTGTTTAGTATCGTGCATATTGGAACATGAATCATTTATAATTTCACCACAATAGAATCAAAACTCTGTGCTGACATTGCTGCCTTGCTGCACTAAAGTCCTTAGTTTGATTATAACCAATGTACTATTAGCATAGAATATATAGATATATATATCTATATATATATATATATATATATACAGTGGGGCAAAAAAGTATTTAGTCAGCCACCAATTGTGCAAGTTCTCCCACT
>NW_017307486.1:391736-402414 GCF_000935625.1 Nanorana parkeri | reverse complement strand
TGTACAGGACAGAATGAATGGGGCCATGTATCGTGAGATTTTGAGTGCAAACCTCCTTCCATCAGCAAGGGCATTGAAGATGAAACGTGGCTTGGTCTTTCAACATGACAATGATCCCAAACATAGCGCCCGGGCAACGAAGGAGTGGCTTCGTAAGAAGCATTTCAAGGTCATGGAGTGGCCTAGCCAGTTTCCAGATCTCAACCCCATAGAAAACCTTTGGAGGGAGTTGAAAGTCCGTGTTGCCCAGCGACAGCCCCAAAACATCACTGCTCTAGAGGAGATCTGCATGGAGGAATGGGCCAACATACCAGCAACAGTGTGTGCCAACCTTGTGAAGATGTACAGGACACGTTTGACCTCTGTCATTGCCAACAAAGGATATATAACAAACTATTGAGATGACCTTTTGATATTGACCAAATACTTATTTTCCACCATAATTTGCAAATAAAGTTGTTCCAAATCAGCCAATGTGATTTGTCTGGATTTGTTTTCTCATTTTGTCTCTCATAGTTGAGGTCTACCTATGATGCCAATTACAGGCCTCTCTCATCTTTTTAAGTGGGAGAACTTGCACAATTGGTGGCTGACAATACTTTCTTGCCCCAATGTATATACTGTATACTGTATAAGGTATACTGTATATGTTCATGTAGGTTTCTACTATGTGCTCTGATTTTTTACTGCACTTTACTTTCCAGCTGTCCTGGTTTGTAAGGGGAATCCAAAAGGTTCAACAATCAGAATATAAGAGTGTGGTTCAGTCCTAATCTGATTTAACTGGAAGGTGGGATTAGAGAAAACATGTCATAAAATAGCTTAGACACTGCCATTGCTGACCTCACCTGCAAGTGCTCATTGACTGGATTTGATGCTAAAAAAAATAAAAAATAAAAAATAAAAAATGGCTTTATTACTTTCAGTTCTAACTCAGAACACCCATTTACACCACAACATGCTTCACTTTTTGTGTGTTGAGGCACATTGTGGTGTGCCATGTTAGGCAGCTCATGTAAATTGAATAGGCTGCAACAAGCCTATTGAAAATTTAGTACAGTCTGTATTGCTTCACAGTGTACCACAACGCATACCGTGCACTGCTATGCAAGTGCGTTGTAGAGGCATTATGGGCTTACCATGGGTGTAAATGGACCCAGAAAAAATAGAGAGTCAGACATATTTTTTATGCATACCTGTATAAATAACTAAATGGTCCATATAATGACCTTTGTGCAAAGTTGTTTACTTTGGCAGTAAACCGCTGCGTGCTGGGTGGGTGTTTGTCATAATGTGCAAGAATGCACAGCATACATATATTATTATTCATATTATTCTTAAATGAAGACTTTACTGATGGTATTCCTCAATCAAGTTAAAGACACACAAGCTAGACTATAAGACTATTAAGAGTATGCAAATGTTTTTGCAAGAATATAAATTAGGAATGCTATCTTTCTACGGTAATATTTCTTGATTAGGGCGTGAATATATGAAAAAACATTATCTTATATAAAACTGTAATACTCTATGTAACATTTGATTCAAATATAGGCATAAAAATGCAAAACTTATTGTTACACCCTGTAGAAGGTGGGAGGTTCCTCCCATCCCCCTCTTCTACTGGTTATCAAAAAAAACAACAAAGAGATTCAAATGCTCTACATGACACTATTGGACTCATAACTATACATATTGGGGTGTTTTTTTTGCATTATTATTTTAGATTTTGTTTATATTATTCATCCTAAATCATTTGCTATTTTGTTAATTTTGTTATTATACAATTTTTTTCGTTTTATGCAAGAACAGAACAGCTTTCCATCATTGCGTGCTTCTCATCATTAAAAGTATATAAAGGAGTGCAAAGTCTCATATTTGGTTTTCTTTAGAAAGTATCCAGAGCCTGAGCAGAAAAGCCTCTCCTCTGCAAGCATGCAGTCTGTGGGGGAAGAAGTGGTCTCTCTTGAGAGATCCAACATTCCTCCTGAGGCTAGACCTACCAACGTGCAAAGCTTATCCTCCCTAATGACTAGAGAGCTCCAGCTCTGATGTAAAGCTTCAGCTATGATACAGGGGTCTATATTTTAGCATCACACCTCCGGTGCTATTCATCACTGACAAAATTGATTTGGCGAAAGTTGTTTTTTTTTGTGTTAAAGTAGTATTATACTCTCAAACCTTTTTTAGCAATGAATCCAGATCCAACAAATATACATCACCCAACAAATCATTGTTTAATATTTTTGCCCAAACAATGACAGTTATTATTGCACAGATAACCCTCTTCTGGAGGGATTGCCTCCAGAACTGCAAAACCAAAGTTTGCTCTTCCAAAGAAAATCAAATGTATTCCATACGCATCTGCCTTACTCAGCCATATTAAAAGCTGGTTTTAAACTAACACCAACCCCACTAAAAATAACACGCCATATAGGGCAGTGAAAAAAACTTAGGAGCACCTGTATCTAATAAACAATCCATGTAATCACAGAAAAACAAAAGAGAGGAGAAAAGAAGAATGCACACTTCAAGAATATGGGTAAGCATTATGAAACACAGACATTATATTGTAAAACCCATGATATCGGTGGTATCACTTTCACTTCAGTGCTCAGGAGACCAGGTGAAAAACCAGCATTCATTGTAAGTGATATAATCAGAATTTGCAATAGCTTAAAAATCTTTTGAGTTTAACATTGCTTTAAACATCAATGATTTATTGTTATTGGCTAAAGCAAAAAGAAGACTGTCTTTGCAAACACTGACACTTTAGTGAATAGTGCTATTGGATAATAAAATGACAACTGTTCCCAGATTATCTTGACTGAAGACCCCTTGTTGAAATTCATTGATTCAATCTTTCCCCCCACCCTTGCTAGCAATACCTGTAAATTGACCAGCGTATGCTCAGTAGTACAATATAAAGATGAATTACAATCATTAGGAAGCCTTGTGCCACTAAGGCATTGTCCCATTATTGTGAAGTTGGGCCTGTCACCTGTACCATCTGCCAGTACTTGTTCTCTGGCCCCCCAGGGTAGTTACACAGCGGAGCTCCACTGAGTATGTCAATGGGACATGGATAGACACGATCCGTCTATGTTCCCACCATCTGGGCTTCTACTTCCCAAGGCTTGAAATGGTACACTGGAAATTCTGGGTGATGTTTGCTGGGGCAGTGAAAACAAATTCTTATTACGTTGCAGCCTATAAAACAGCTGCTGTATGGCAGGCACAATCCATCCAGCCAGCACAAAAAATGCATGCATGCAAGAGCTTACTATCTATTGCTAGCCGGAGGCATAAAGAAAAAAGTACCAACTCTCTACTTCAAGAGAACCGTGCACTAAGCATTATGCTTTACATTCTTCTCTTCCTCAGTAATTCTCATTATAAACAACCTTTTTTATAAGTATTTTCTCAGATGTTATTGTAAATCTAGATGACCCTCTGTGACACGTCATCATTCATTTGGGATTGCTATGGAAGCGACAAAGAACGCTTTATCTATGGGTAAGCTGGATTTAATTACAAATAGGTTTGATTTACCTTTATTACACCAGCAAATTTGGTCTCATTTATCATCTGGGCTTAATGCAGATTACTGAATCTATAACTAGATTTTAGCTGTAAAATGCTAATGGTTTTGCAAACTATAAGTTGGTCCTCCAGAGGACTATAACAAATTTAGCTCTAGCTAATCCCTATGCTGCTTGGTGTGCTTATCTATAGGATCCAAAGAGTGGCCAGATATAACTCTGTAAGCTATAATTTGATGACAGTCTTTCCTAAAAAGGGACATCCCTTGCTTTAATGGAAACCTGTGAGACCAGAAAAAAAAAACTTTGTGAAGTTAGTAAATGTACTTTGACCTAGTTAAGGCTGAGTGACTGTTATATGCAGGAGCATTTATGATGTATTCACGTTCTGGGAATGCTGGAATAATGGATTACGTTATCCACATATATATGTCACTAGGTCAGCCAATCAGCCCAAGAATCTGTGTATATGATAAGTGTTCCTAAGTAAAGCCTAACTCCAGACAAAAAAACGAACGATTTTAGGCTTGTTAGGCTTTAGTAAGGAACACCTATTGTTTACACAGATTCCTGGGCAGAGTTTTGGACAGAAAGAGGGAGCATCAATATAAGTTTTAACTTCTGCTTATGATTCCATTGCCTGGGACACCCATAGAAGATATAGCGTTTGTGGGCATCACCAAGGCAGAAAGGCACAGACAACTATTAAAGCAATGTCAAAGGTTAACCCTTCCCCACTTTAATAAATATATGGTATTGTTTTTCTTTGTGACTCCAAAGAGATTTTCCATCACTTACTTTTTTGACAGAAATTTCCCCATATAGGGACAAAGACAGCAATAAAAACCTAACTCTTCTCCTGTATCCAAAACAGAATAAAAAGTTTTGACTGGTGTTCACTAAGGTCTGACTAAGTTATGGCAATTAGCTATGACACCTAAAAAGTAAGGACAACTGACTTCCTACCTCCTGAAGTGCTTTTTTATAGCAAAAAAACCCCTTTAGACTCATATAGGTTAATGATCAGAAGTCCACTGTTAACATATAGGGTACATAATTAGAAGACCCTGTTACATATAAAGAACCTTTATACTTTTGTAGGATCTTACTGACTTCTACAAACCCAGGTCCCAGCATATTTACTCACAATGTTTCATTTAAAGAAGAGAAGCAACCATATTATATCAAAGGTGGACCAAGCGCCTTTTATCCCATACATTTCTATAGGTATACTCAGGCAGGGAAAGGATGTACTACTGATTTATTGTAGGCTAACTGTCCACAATTTCACAATTTGCAAGGTCCCCATGAGATTGAGGCTATATTGTTTCCATGTGACATCTGTGCTTTAGAATACCGTATATAAATCCTGTCTATCAAAATTGTAAACATACCATTAGCCCATTAGAATATCTTCTGTTACACTATTGTTTTTTTTTTTAGGATTTCAATTCTCATGTAAAAACAGTTAATACATGCTAGGTAGTTTCATTTGCTGATTGTTTCATACTCAGCCTGTAATGAAAGACCCTAAAATGCTAAGTCTCAATACAAGGTTGATACACTCATGGCTTAACATATGCAAATTGATTATGTTACAAACACATTCTGACGCTAAATAATAATAAGCACTATATATAACTTATTTATGAATGAAAAAGATAATAGGCATCTTTAAATAATGACCAGTAGAAAAAAAATTTAATCGCAACCTGACTAATGTGTAATTCGAACATATTCAAGGTTTTAATCACTACTGCCAAGATTGCACCTTAGAGGTGGCTGCTTGAAAAACAGATGGGTAGTACAGCACGGTGCATTCTACTCATGGACTCGATGCCAGTTTTGTACAACAGGCTTCAGAAGCAGCGCTGGGTGTACAGATCCACAGAAGGACTTGCTCTAATGATAAAACAGTCTGCTTCATTACACATTCTGTTTATTCTCCTCTCCTCGGGTGGAAGAGATTCACCTACAGGGATAATTATCCTTTTAGAGTCAGGAAATGGTTTTCGGCAGAAGAGAATAAACAGTGTATTAGCAATGTCTTAAGGGTGAACAAAAATTAAAATGCTCTCTTAAGCGGCTGTGTATATCTTAATCTTTTATCTGCAGAGATTATCTGTATCATTTATCTACATAACTTGCATTTACATATCCAAAATGAGTCCGCTATCCATCTAAGCCATGAGCTTGGTTGGCGTCCAACATATTAACCCTGCCCCATCACCACATTATGCTCTTTATGGAGGATGTTATTATTTTTACAGCCAAGTCACTCTATAAGAAATATGAGAATGAGGGAGATAATAGTGAGAGTTATAATACTGTTACAATAAGGTTGGGATGAGTGTGAGAGGGTTCTGCCAAACTTAGATGTTTAAGATCATGAACAGGAGAAGGGCAGAGAACCTCAGGAACAGAAGAACAAAGCCAATGTATCAGCAGGGAACAACATTAATCAGTACTGGATTTCTAACCTGCCCAATCAACCCTTAAGCGAGGCACCATAATGTCATCTGATTGGGCTATTTTTATCTAAAGTCCATGGGCACCTTACTATTTAGTTTGGCCAGGTTGAGCCATGTATTACTTTGTCATCTTTAAAACCATTTGAGATATATTGGAGATTGAAAGTCTCATTGTAAACCTAAAGGGTAATGTTCAAGGCAGTGACGGTTCTCTAGCAGACATAAGTCTTAATTCATAGGTCTGGTTACACACATCTGCTTAAAGGGACTCTTTACAAGAAAATGAAGCAGCTAAATATATCTAACTTTCCCTTGCAGGGTCTCTTACATCATCCCTGGCTCTCATGTGAAAAGTATCAGTTTTGGAACCAGGGGCACTGGGACCCCTCTGCACATCTAATCTTGTCATTTGCTGCTAACTTGAAGGTGCCATGTACACTGCCAATTCTTTGAGTTGCTCCTTAATTTCAAGCACCTGAGAATCAGAAATATTCTTCTGCACTGATATCAGCCTTCTTCCCCCTCTGCCACATAACTATTTGGCAAAATTTGGGCTTTTCCAAAGATGTTAAGGTTTGGGGTTTTTTGGGGGGCAAATCCAGGGAACCCTTGGCTCCAAGCCTCTCCCACCCACAAAGCAGCGAGGGTTAGAGGGAACTTGCAAGGGGCATTTAAATAAACTCAGTTTATTTATTTATTTGCATCTATAATTTCATTAAAATCATATTAGATCCAATTTAATGTTACACATTTCTGTATAAGAGCTATCTCCTTCAAGTTATTAAAAAAAGGTCATATATGAGTTGAGGTAAGGCAATTCTTTTGGGCACCTTGTAGGATGAACAAAACAGATGAATTGGCATTTCTTTAAAATGTGATTCTTTTGAATATTTGGATGTACACTTGCCCACCACGAAAGATGCAATTTAGGAAATCAAGCAATCACGATCCCTGAATTATACACTGAGTGGCCAGAGTATTATGACCACCTGACGTTTGTAGGCAAATTAGCTATAATTAGCTATAATTTCGTGCTCAAGTTGCTAGAGGGCCAGACCATTATAAATAGGGAAGCAGGATGTTTACCACGAAAGTAGAATTTATTTTTTTCTGAAGATATGGGTAAACAACGCAATTTAACAGCCTTTGAACGTGGGATGATTGTTGGCGCTCTGAGCCATGGAGCGAGTATCAGCAAAACAGCAGAGTTCGTTAAATGTTCAAGAGCAGCTGTTATTAAAGTGTTTAAAGACTGGACTGTCAGCTGAAAATCTGGGTCTGAGCGTGCGAATTGTGGCCGTCAGCGACTAGTCAATGTTAGGGAAGAACGGAGAGTGGCATGACTGGTACAAGACAACAGAAGGACAACAGTGCAGTGTCAGATTCCACGCATCAACTTTCAACATCTCGTGGAGTCACGAGGCGGCCCAGCGAAGTCATCTCGTGGCCCAACGAAGTACTGATGGGGTGGTCATAATAATCTGGCCACTCAGTGTATGACTCCACATAGACCAAAAGCTTATGCTATGGAGAATACATAACTTTACATTTCACTGACTTGTCAATTCATTTTTAATTTTTAAACCATTACACTCATTGCCAGTCCTTTGTGTGGCTGGAGCTACCAAGTTTATAACCAACTAGCAAATGTGCCATATACTGAGCATAGGTTGGAGAACTCTGAACTCTGTACTCTGAACTCTGAACTGTTGGCACTATGAATATTCCGTTCTTTATACAAAGGGTTACAGCTACTGAAATCAATGTATTAACTTTTGCTGTTGGTTTCCTTTGTATTTGCCCAATGCACACTGTAAACAGTAATATCATTTGCTCACTGTATTTCAAAGATCATCCCAGGCATAGACCTTAATCCCTCTACCATGTCAGCCATTCGAGTGGCCCATTTCCAATTGTTTATTCATCCACAGAATCAATTTCACTATGCTAACGTTCCTGAGACAGAGCGTCCTCGAGCACCTGCTTTAAAGGTACAGTGCCCGGACCAAGCACACTAGTTCTGTACAGTTTCCCAGATGCAGAGAATCTCTAACTGCAGCACAACATATTTAAAAAAGTCACAAATATTCTTGCTGCCAGAGCTTTGTATGTTTCGTCAAAACTTTATTAACACCCCAGGGATCCTACACTATTCTGAATATTTTTGTTACAGCTGAACAAACATGAGGAAGTCTAAAGGACTTTTGGCTTTGGATATTGTTTTCCGTCCATTTTTTTACTACGGGCGGACGGCAAGAGGTTAAATAGTCTGCCTGTCTGTTACTCAAAGCCTAGATCATCTGCTCTCAACGTTACCACAAACCGGCTTTATATCAGAATCATGACTGATAACATTATCATAAAAATAAGTGCTAATTGTTATTTGTTAGTGGATCTTATTAATGTGTATGCAAGTGTGTGATTTATATACAGTTGTATCCAACTCTTAGTGATTCTATGATGGGCCCGTATCTGATCTGAGATGTTTTTCAATGGAAATGTATTTCTTGGTGAACTTAATACAAGGTAGGTCTGTCCTCAACCTCCCCCATTTACATGGGCTTGAGACCAGCATGCAGATTGTAATAACACATGCGCCTTGCCATTTTGTACACATATACTATGGCCCATTTAGACATGAGCCAATTCATCTTCTAGCATGTCTTTGGAATGTGGGAGGAAACCCATGCAAACACAGGGAGAACATGCAAACTCCATGTAGATTGTATTCTGGTTGAGATTCAAGCCAAGAAGCCCAGGCTTGAGGTATGTATTACCATCGACGTAATACAACCAGTATACAGGTCATGAGACCAAGCTAGAAGGTTTGCTTAACTCCTCAAAACTAATGGTCACATTTGGATTTAGATTATGAATGATCAGATGCTGCATACATTTGGTTTGCTGTTAGTGAAATGGTGCAAATGTAGTAATTAGCCCCATGCCAATCTTTCTGATTGCAGAAGTGAATGTAAATCTCAAAGATATTTTATTTTGAGAGGCCACCTTTGTCCTTATAAATACAGGTATGCCCATTAAAACTGTTTGGTCTTATCTGTGAAATGTAGTAAAAGTGAACTTGAGTATTTTGGAAGTTTGGTGTGTTGTATTGTACTGTAACTCTTGTGTACCTCTTATGTGATCAATCTCTGCAGCTACCATTTCAGGAACATACAGCATACACAGGTGGAGTTTACTGCAAAATACAAGCATGTCCATCACTCTCATGCAGCAATCCACTCATCCATGGCATGCAAATGATCATATGGCAGATAGGTGTCAGTATCCCAAGAAATTGGATTTTTTGGGTTTAAATTTTTTTAACCAAACTTGTATTCAGCATTAATGTCAGAGCAGGGAAACCCTTCAGTAACCACAGCTACTTAGATAGTAATAAGGAAATTCCTCATAATTCACTAAATAAGGGATGTGAATGTTATTTGATAAAGAGATCTGTAGAATCAAACTGCCCTGTGTATATCATGCCCAAAATTAACATATTATGGCCACCTGACAAAACACAGCACTCTCTCATACCTGCTGACCTCTTTATATTGCAAAAGAGGGACAAAACATTTTTAGGTAAATTACACAATTACACACCCTTGCCTTATTTCAATGACCTGGACCAAGAGAAATTATTGGGCAAAACTGTTTACTGTTTCTTGTATGTTCACTGTTTGAACATTTGTGTTTACCAGTTTATGGCTTGATACTTATCACTTTACCAGTTTATGACTTGATACTCTACACTTTAGCCGAGTGCTATCCCTAAATGGTGTATGTTGTTTGTTGTTTAATAAACTGGTAAAGTGATCAGTGCACACCAGTGATAAATACATTCATTGAAAACAACCCCAAATAAATATGTCCTCTGTTTATTACAAACAACTGTATGTTGTTTGTAATAAACTGGCAAAGTGATCAGTGCACACCAGTGATAAATAAATTCATTGAAAACAACCCCAAATAAATATGTCCTCCAAACAGATTCGTGAATCTGTTTGGAGGACATATTTATTTGGGGTTGTTTTCAATGAATGTATTTATCACTGGTGTGCACTGACCACTTTACCAGTTTATTACTTGATACTCTACACTCTATCCCTAAATGTTGTATGTTGTTTGTTGTTTGCCCTTTGTCATTTATATATGATTCATTTATTTATATTTAGACTTTTACGAATATTTAATAAACAAGCTTTTTAATCATACTGTGTTACATTATAGATTGGTGGTGTGATCTCCTTGTTTGGGGGAATTATTATTTTCTGAATTAATTATTATAGAAGACACACAATTATATTGTGATATATCTCAAAGTATAAACCTTCCTCCCCCCTTTTTGCACCCAAAGAATACAAAGCCTGCAATTATCTAGAAATATGTGATTGTATATTGTCATTACTAAACATTTTTAAAGATGTGTTTGTTGTTATTTTAAATATATATGTGAAGGTCCACTTTAAAAGAGGGAAAGATAAGGAGAAAAAAGGCAGAGGGACTGAAGTCTAAAAGAGGGACATGTGGAAGCTAAGCCGTTCTCAGAGTACATAAAATTACTACTCTCACAGGCATAGTAAATGATAGAAAACAACTGCAGGCAAATTTAGAAAGTCCCATTACATCAATTAGTACACTGAAGGGAAAAAAATAAAAATACAT
>NW_017307486.1:378244-391494 GCF_000935625.1 Nanorana parkeri | reverse complement strand
TATATATACACTGCTTTTGTTTTCTGTAATCCTTTATATTAATTAACATTTATTCCACAGACACCAGCTGAAATTTAAAATCATAAGGACTAATCTGACAGCAAAGAGACAGAAGGGGCAAAGCAGGAGTGAATCATTTATTGTCATAATCCTAGTCTTTTCTCTCTACACCTCCGACAACCATGTATTAGATGTGCTTTTGACTGCTAGGGTAGTGTTTAGACTGCACAAAAAATTTAGTTCAAATACGTGCCCAGATAAATAGGTGCCATATGAGAGCATAAGCGGTAAAAGTAGCCAGATATAAGGGCTACCAGAGACTATCTATATAGAGAGACATAAGAATTTATAGACAAGCTGTGACCATTAAAACTATTAAAACATTTTTTTTACAGTTGCTTCTCTTGAACAGGAGCATAGTACAGTGTTGTTCCATATTAGACAATGATCAGCATGAAAAGTTTGGAGTTTAATTTATATCTTTTATTAGAAGACACAAAGATTTAAAAAAAACATCACATCCCAAACTTGCCTGTTTAATAACTTGTTAGCCAATAAAGGACATCATTTAAACACCTAACTTTTCATACTGAACAGGAAAGAACATTTATAACCAGACTCTATAAACTTAAGTTGGGAAATGGAAAGTTTAAACAGAGAATTAATGAGGAACTCAGCAGTGCACAGAGAATTAGACATCATCACTGAAATCAAGCTGAAAGATCAAGGGCCAGTGTCTATGGTTGTTTGAGATGCAGTTACAGCATAAGTAATACTAGTATTTCTGCAACATAAATAGTCAGTTTTTCATGCCTTTAAGCTAGCAATGTTCCAATTGTTCTATGAAAGTGTCTTTTAGTCTAAAATCCTGGCATATACTGAATCATCCAGCACTCTGGACTGATGGTGCTGTGAATATTTTGTTAAGCCCATGGAAAGGTTACAGCTACAAACTCAATGTATTAGCTTTTGTTGTTGGTTTTCTTTGGATTTGCCAAATTTACATTGTAAACAGTAATATCATTTGCTCAGTATTTCAGAGATCATCTCAGGCATGGATCTTTAATCACCTTTTCTATGCCAGCCATTTGCCTGGCTCGTTTCCAAATTACAACAGAAGTTGTTACTCACTAGCTCATTTCTATCACTAAACTTTCCCTCTTACACTGACCTTTTTTTCCCCAAACCCATAACTACTGTTGACATGCTGGAAGTATAAATATGAGTCAGTTTCATCTTTAAATCCAGTAATATTTGAGGAACAAGTACTCAAAAGTCCCTGACCCAGGACTTGTAGAACTGGGCACTACTGAACTAGGAGTTCAAGGAAGTCATGTTGCTTCCTCATGCTCAACTCACTTAAAGGAGAACTATGAGGTGAGTGCTTTTCACTCACCTCATAGTTCTAGCCGACCTGTGACGATGAGACTGTCACAGGTCGGCTCAGTAGATCGGGAGGTGAGCGAACACATACCGGCGTTCGCTCACCTCTCGATCCTGTCACGGCTCTCTGCCATGATAGGGGAGGGGCTGGATTCCTCCTGGATTACTGAAAAACATATCTTTTATTGATGCATGAGTGTAATATCACATAAGAGCTCTAAAAAGCCTTAGAAGTCCTCATAAGAATTCTTCATTAATTCTGGGGTGCCAGTGTCTTCTCATCTTTAGATTTGTGTACCTGTCAGAAACAGGTGCATGAATTTGTTGCATGAAAGTATGATTGGATTAGCACTGAGGCCAGAGTGTTCATACCGCGGACACTCCATGCTCAGTCCATGTTCAGCTACTCATTCGTGTACTTGGTTGCTAGGAAGGTGTTGGATCAATCAAATATGGCACATATTTGATTGATGGTGTCAGCCAGCATCCCCTGGAGTACGGGATGCATCATTGGTTGTTAGGATAACAGGCGCTTTAGCAGCCAACATGCTCTGAGTAGGAAGCTGCCCTGCCAATGTGTATTAAAAAGTTGTGTAGTAAAGGGCAGAGCAAACATGCCCTACTCTTTACTACACAGAGGTCCCACTCTCAGCACTGGCCTGTTTATGTGCTCCAACTTAACTTGGTCCTTATTACCTCCAGTTATCTTTGAACTGGTGGTAATTATTTTGGAATTTGTCACAGCCATAGCAACAACACATTGTGAAACTGGCAGAAATACTTCCTTTATCTGTCATCAGTGTCGGAACTCCTAACAAAACTGTTGCAAGGCTTTCATGAATTAGACAGAGGGCTTTTTAAAGGGACCATACTGCTGGGAAGTATTCAGTAAAAGCTTTATTGAATCATGATTACATACACAAAATACAGTGTTCCTTTATTGGCATCATTGTTTCTAAACTGCTATCGGGAGATTTTAGCAGGCTTCTCCAGGTGCCTTCAGGCCACTTTTGTTTGTTGCATAGCACCACAAGAGCCCGAAAGTCCAGAAAGTCCAGTTATTATAATTCCGACCACAGCTCAGCTGGGTGACTTCTGGCCTGTGGCTTTTTTTTAGCCAGCGAAGAAGCCAACCAATTGTATCAGGTAACAGTGATTTGTGGGAGGCAGCAAGAAATTAAAGGCCAGTTGAAGATATAGAAATAAATATTCAGTCAGGCAAACATTGTGCTAACAACCTCTGTTGTCATAGTTTCACCTCTAAATTCTTTTTACAGCAGTTGCACAGTGTGACTAGATATGACTGCCTAGTCCAATAGGCACCAGAGTTTGACCACACTTTTCAGTGCACTTTAACTGACCTGATCAGACATCCTCTCTTTTTCCCCACAGTACAAGTGAGCAGGAGAGTGCCTGTGATAAGGAGTGTAGCTATTACCATTCTATACCATCACAGAGCACTAGAGTGGGAGGGCAAAAAGCACATGTTCAGGGAAAAAAAGGTATTCTGGACATTTTAGGGGAAAAGTCATAACAACCGGCTTTACAGGGCATTCGAAATAAGGTTACACCTATCTCCTATTAACGGTCAGTCTACAAACAATTAAGTCAGTCCAGGTTTGTCTTAAATTCATATATATTATGAATAAACAATACACTTTGCTTGGACTTTTGTTTCTGGGTTTTTGCCTCTTGCCACAGTATATGTGTGGTCGACACACTATGTTCTTGATTGACAGAAAGACTGAGCAGAGAGAATATGTTTCTCAGCTCAGTAACTTCAATTCAGAGTTAACAATTTCACACTTTTAGGTCTAGTTTTTTAGAGCAGATTTTCCAAAGAAACAAATACTAATTCTCCGTATGGTAACTACTTCACAGTTCTCATGAAAATACAGGATTTCGTTCACTGGAGGTCTAAAGAATATTTATTTGCTGCATATGTTTTTTCTTATGAGTCCAATCAACGTCATCACTATCAAAAGAGTTAGAAAGGGCATGCCAGGTTTCAGATGCTATTTTTTTACTTTATAAAGTAGGAGCTTGAAAGCCCATTTTTACCATTACATTATGAGAGATTGCCATATTATAAAAGATCTGGTATAGTATGAGATGATCATCTTATTATAGGCCTGCTACAATACAAATGAGTACTGTATGGTTCAAGAGACTGCTGCTTTAGAAACAGTTTTGTTACAACAAACTATGTACAGGCTTCCAGAAAATGCTGCCAGGTTAAATGAGACTGCTAGAGACTCTAATAGAAACTAAAAAAAACACTTCCTTATTAGAACTTACAATTTTGTGGTGGCCTCTGCATGTTAAGTAGAAACAATGCCCCCAACCCTGAACTGGACAAACCTTGCATCAAACTGACGTGCTTTCTGTTATGGGTATCCCATGTGCACCATGACCTGCAGCAGGACTTTTCATTAAGCAGTATAAGAAATCAATTTTCTGTCCCAACACTAATTCTAAGAGATAGCTCTCGTTCCTTTCTCAGCACTGAAAGGGATAACTTTCCCTTTAGCTGTGACATACCAGTGCCCATACAACCAAATCACAATAAAATGAACACCTGCCATTATGAGATCCACAGTATCCTCAGTAGGAAATATCAATATAAGTAGAACTCCACTTTACCACGGTAAGATTTTTTGGGACCCAGAATAAGTGCACATGTTCAAAACAAGGTCAGCTGCAACAAGTGTCCTGGTAGTACGGTATGATGAAAACCATGGGGGTTATTCCGAAGGCAGCCGAGTGAAAAACCCAGCGAAGTGAAGTCAGCCAAACTACATTCGGCGATTCACTCGGGCTCATTACGGCTGATTTCAGCCATGCACTGGCTGAAATCAGCCGTACATCGGCTGCCTTTGGCTGCACTTCGGTCAGCCGAACATGCTCTGCATGTTCGGCTGAGCCAAAGTGCAGAAGGACTTCGATTCAGCCGATCCAACATCTGGATCGGCTGAGCCGAAGTTCCAGCAGCTCACTCACTGCCGTTCGCTCCTATTCTCATAGGGGCCGAATGGCAGTGAGTGGATAGCCGACTGCCACTGAGCAGCATTTGGCTCAGCTATTCTGCTCAGTACGTCCGTGGTACTGAGCAGAATAGAAAATCAGTAAAAAGAGTTTTAAAAAAGGTTAAAAACATATTTTTAAAATGGAAACAAATAGTAAAAGTAAAAAATAAAGATATTTAAAAAAATAAAAAAGGGGCAGAGCTAGCAGTGACAACTAGCTCCGCCCAACTGTTTCCTATTGGTCGGCACCCGCTAGAGTCTTCTAGCAGGTCCCGGCCAATGAACAACAACATGGCTGGGTGGAGGCGGCCATGAAATCACAGCCGCCCCGCCCAGTTGTTATTAGTTAATGACAGATCAGCATCCCCAGGTCATTTAGGGATGCTGATCTGTCATTACAACTGATCTCACGGCTGGCTCTGCCCAGCTGTCATTTGCGTGGCTTACGATTGGCCTTCGGCAGGCCATTCGCCCAGCTTTGGCTGTTACTTCGGCTCAGTTGAACCAAAGCATATGCATTCAGCGCAGCTGAGCCTCTCTGCCGCCTTCGGCTGCTCTACAGGCTATTGTGAACAGGCCGTACAGCAGCCCTTCGGTTCTACTGAACCGAAGGACTCTGGAAGCCGAAGAGAGCCGAAGGATCAGCCAAAGCTATGGCTGGATCCTTCGGCTGCTTCGTGAATAACCCTGTCTGTTTTATTGTTTCTAAATGTAGCCAAGCCTGGTGCATGGAGAGGTACTATTTTGTAAACTAAGTTAATTCCATAATAACAATTGCTTTTTTTATAATGCTGATTTTAGGAGCTAGCTTAGAACCTGGATTTTGTATACATGCATTTATATTTGTTTGTTGCAAGTTCTGAAAAAAAATTTCAGACCTGCTTACCTTAAAGTGTATCAAAACCTTTTTTTTTAGTTTTAGAAAAGTGGGGAAGGGATAGACCCTCTGAAATTTTTAATACAGTCTCTGACCCTATTGGGGTGATTGACCACTCTTTTTGTCCTGTTGAGGGAAATACAAAATTGTAGGGTCCCCAGAACAAGAGGAGAGGGAAACCTTCCAATAGGTGCATTTGTTACAAAAACAACTCGCTAAGAGGGGAATTCCCCTCACTTTGAGAGATGTTGCGTCTCTAGAGCAGGAAATGAAGGGAAATTTCCCAAGAGCACACAGACGACAATAAAATAACCTAGCAGGAACTTTACCCTTCCCTGCTCTATGCAAAACTTTAAAAAGTTTTGGCTATACAATCAATGTCAATTCACTTGGGGCTGCAATAACATGTTTTTCATCCAGCCTGTACACTCTCCCTCACACAGAGTAAACTTGTCAGCAAACACAGGCATGTGACAGTAGCAGTCTCTATTCCCACTGCTGCCACCAGAATGTGACAATGGCACTCTCAGCCTCACCCTAAACAAAGATTTTCCAGCAGGCTACTGGTCTGTGGAATATTTATTCTATTTTGCAGATTTCTTTGCCAAACCCTAGACAGCTGTGTCTGCAAATTCCCTATGGCAACAAGTAAACTATGAAAATGTATTACTTGACACAAAGGACACGAGACATGACAGAACTGGACAGAACCTGGTAATCCAGCCAGTAAAACAATTTCCGTCTTAGGGTGGCTACACTCACACCTCCACTCTATCTATGGAAGTTCAATGGAGCCACCCTTGGGCAGCAGCATTGCCAACCTGTGGAGAGGGTAATGTTAGATGGACTAGTGTAGATTTAAGATGCCCATACACTGTGCGATTTTTGTTTTTGTTTGGATAATCATACACGAACGGCCTTTTGATTGACAATCGAACAGTTGATTTTGAGATTTAATTTTTTTCGGACAGTCAGGTTGGAAAACTCTTTTCTGACCAAACGAAACTCGATGAATCAGTGGGGTTTCCGTGCGTCAAAAATCTCTGCAAGAACAAAGCACATGCGCAAAAGGAAATTATTTCTGTCGTTCGTCAAAAATTGGTTGGTTGGTATGGCTAACAAACCATTTCTGAAATCGGCATTTGACTATGCTTTATGGGGAGGTCTAGGTGTAATCGAACAAGGGTTCGTAGCAGAAGTGAAAACATTTGGAACAAAAATCGTACAATGTATGACCACCTTAAGATGGACTTACATAAGTGACTAACAAATTAGAGCCTAAGGACCTGTTCACACGACGTCCGTTTTCTGTGCTGACCTGATCCGTACGCTCCTGCACTAAAAATGCATCCCGATGTATCCCTATGTGTTTTATGTATTTTATGTGTTTTATGGGCTACAGTTCTCATGTGCGCAGTCCGTCACATTTTGTATGGTCAGGAAACGGTCCGGAAACGCAAAACGCATCAAAAACGCACTGTAGCTAACATACTGACAGCCCCACTCCAGCCCCACTCTACTGGAACGCATCAAAAACGTGGCCAAAATGCACTGCATCAGTATCACCGCGTCTGCAGATCCGCACCTGATCAGGACCTGATCAGGACCTGACATCATGTGAACAGGCCCTAACTCCACCTTTATCCTTTTGGAATAAATATTTTAACTAAATGCATAAAAACTAACCATTTAAGCTCTCCATCAGTGTTAAATGGTTTGTCTGAACCCTCTATCTGCCACTTTTGTTGGATAGCTTGGTCTGTTAAACGAAGTTGAAAAATAAGAGCCTTATTGGCAGGATTACCAGGTGATACGAAAGGTAACAAGTCAGAAAAAAAAGAAAATGAATGCAGCTGCCACATCGAAGGACTGGTAAGCTGTGACACAATCTGCAAGGAGTTTGCATCTTCTCCCTGTGATTGCGTGGGTTTCCTCCAGATACTCCGGTTTCCTCCCACACTCCAAAGACATGGTGGAAGGTTAACTGGTTTCTGTCTAAATTGGCCCTGTGTGCATGTGAGATAGGGACCTTAAATTGTAAGCTCCTTGAGGGCAGGGACTGATGTGAATGTGCAGTAAGTAAAGCTAAATTGTTGGTGCCATATACTGTAAAGATCTGTAATAAATACATACATAAATACATGCATACATTTTTTTTGTTTTAGATATGCTTTAAAGCCCCCTGAGAGTGCTGAATTTGCTATTCTACATTGTCCAGTTGGGTTGCCTGTTAGTTAGCAATGCCAGCTGTGACAATGCGGAAGAAAATGGGGAAAAACCGGTTTCCAGCATCCTGTGCAGGACAAAGTTGGTTAAGTATTTATTATAGACAAAGGGTTAATTGTTTGTCACAGCAGACCTAATCACTCTTACAGAGTCACAACTTTATCTGAAGCTGCCAGCACCTTCTGTACCTCCCATAAACTAAATAGCTCACTTTTGCCTGTCCACATTCATAAAGCTAAGAATCTGTACACAAATACAAGAAAAGCCATTAACTGCAAGAGGAGGGAAAAAAATCTCATTACACCACAAGCAATTGAAATATATTACTCGTCCATTGTTACAATACAGTGTAAGTGACAGTCAAATTTGTAACCACAGCAACCACCGTTACAAGGGATTCTGCCATTTCCCAAAGCGTGAGTGGGGCTGTCAAAAATAAACAGGAACCATTAGCCCCCTATGTTGTTTACATGGTTATTTTTGCATGATGCTCAATAAGATTCACACGGGTTGAACATTTACTGCAGGTGTTTTCAAACAAAGCTTCTAAATGATGTTTACATTTTGCATCAGATAGAAAAAATAAGGTGCATATTTATGAAACTTGTGCAGCTGAATGTTTTTGCGCATTTTTCGAATTTGCATCAAGTTTTCCAGTAGGATTGTAAATATGATCAATGAGACAGCCAGCTATCTAACAACAGTTGAAGTGACCATGATATGAGAAAAGTAAGGGGGCTTCCACTGCTGTCCTCTTTTGCTAGATGCCTGTCTGTGTTTGGCTTAAATTCTTCACAGGCAGGGTCATCCCTATAATGAGGAAGCCTGAGGCTTTTGCCTCAAGCGGCATCTCTTTGGATCACGTGGGGTATGATAGTCAGATTGGCACAGCCGCTCTGCTGCACAATGTTTGCAGTCTGTCTGCCACCGCCTTAAAGCAAGAGCATCCCAGATTGCTAAGAGCCGGGCACGGAGATGTGTAAGGGCCATACACATCTCCCTGCCTAGCTCTTAGCAACCTGGGACGTCACTGTTTGCTAGGAGCTGAGGGGGACGCTCTGGCTGGCATTTCGCCCAACTCTTGACAACCAGTGATGTCAGTGAGCTGGATGGGACAACGCCCAGGCCCAGATGAAGCAGAGGCCACCAACCTAGCTCCACCCTCTCAGGCGGTAAAAATGTTAGGGACACCCCTGGTCACAGACCTTAAAATAATTACAGTATGCTGCAAATGAGTGTCAGAATTCCTTGAGGAAAATTTACTAAAACTGAAGCAGACAGAATCTGCAGCAGCTCTGTCCAGTAACCAATCAGCTCTTAGCTTTCATTTTCAAAGCTTAACTGTGCAAGCTGAAGATAGAAGCTGCTTGGTTACTGTGCATACTGTGCACAGCTGCTCCAGATTCTCTTTGCTCAAGTTTTAGTAAATTCATCCACTTATCTTTATATTTGTTCAATGCCAGAGACTCCGAATGCATTGAAGCCAAAGCATCAACATGGCAGCCAGGGAACTAACCTTCTTAAAGGAGAACTATGGGGTCAGTGTTTTTCCCCATAGTTCTCCTTAGGGTAACGGGAGGACACAAACTAGCGTCCTCCCGTTACCCTAAGCTCAGTATACCGCAAGCTACAGCTCGCGGTATACTGAGACGCCGCAGCCGGAGCGGATCCCAACGTAGATGACGGGATCCGTCCAGCTGCGTGAGTGACAGCTGGCTCTGCCTATCTAGAGGCAGAGCCAGCTGTACCTGCCCCCTCCCCCGTCCGTTCCATCAGTCAGCGCTGGCAGATCGAAGCGGGGAGAGGGGAATCCAGCCCTCCCACTGTCACGGCAGAGAGCCGTGACAGGATTGAGAGGTGAGCGAACCTGGTATGTGTTCGCTCACCTCCAGATCTACTGAGCCGACCTGTGACAGTCTCATTGTCACAGGTCGGCTAGAACTATGAGGTGAGTGGAAATCACTCATCTCATAGTTCTCCTTTAAAGAAGGCGTTAGACTCCATAACTACTCATGACACAGTCACTTTGAAAGTCCAACAGCTATAGCTCTGATCAACATAAGTGCCAGACGGAGCTCTCCATAGTGCTGAAACTGTGCTGCAAGTATTGTGTTCAGTACTTAGTTTTTCCATATACTGGACTGTAATAGCTACTACCACACACCTGTGTGTCTGATATTTTCATATCTAGGGGACAGCAAGTGGCCCTTTCCTATGCTGATATGCTGATACCAGCCTGCAGACCCTTCAGTATCAGGATGTGTTTCAAAAGGGATCCCCAAAAGAAGTGGTACCCTACCTTTGAAGCAATTATCCAGACCAATGGTCAGTTGCCATATTTAGACTAATATCAAATATAGTGTTCTATTGGTAGTGTCACAGTTAACACTGGAGAGACACCTTCCCAGGATTCCCTGTGTATTTAAAACTACCGTGGCCAATACATTCTTTTTTTTTTTTACCTGTATGCACAGGAAACTAGTTAATAGCCTAAGAAAACCAACAGCAAGTTCACCAAGCAGGGAAGGTCAACCTACACATTAGCTGACTACCCACCTGCTAATTCAAGTAGCTGGCATATACGTTTTGCCCTAATTTGACACCACCTTTTTTGGGGAACCATGTTAAAGCACCCTGCAAACACTGAATGGCATGCAGACTGGTCGTATTATGGCAGGAGGTCGCAACCTTGAGATGTCTGACTCGGTGCCCAATATGTTTAGCTGAATTTCTAACAAAAAAAAAAAGTTTTAAACAAATGAACCCTCCAATTGCTGAAACACTGTTAAAACACAGTTTCAGCACCACGGACATGGGTCTCTGCAGCATGGGTCTTAAAGGGGTTCTAAACCCTCCGTTTTTTTTTTTTGCATACATTTACTGCTAGCGAGCAGTAGTTATATGCAAAAAGTTTAAAAACAAAAAAAACGCTTTAATAGCAGTTAAAACTTACCCCGTCTTCGCCACGCGCTCCCGTCCGAGAATCCGAAACTGCACGGGCGGCCACAAAGCATCTTGGGGCGGGTGCATGCGCAGTTTGGATTTTCGGCCTAGGAGAAGAGCAGAGACGCAAGGTAAGTCTATTGACGCGTGCACCCGCATGTAGACACTGCGCGATCGGAAGGACAGAGGAGACATCGCTGGATCGGAGAGCCGTGGCACAGCTGGAGGGACAGATGAAAACTTGGGGAAAGAAGAAGAAGATCGGATTAAGAGACATCATTTAAGGTAAGTGCTGACATTAACATTATTAACATTAAAAAATGTTTGCCTTTAATGTCACTTTAATGCATTTTCACCAGAAAATGTTATTATTCCCTATCTCAGGCTGGAAAATTGAACTGTTATGCAACTGCTGGGTGAATGTCAGGGAAAGTAACATTTGTTCTGTTTTTTACAGATCGAATGTTACAACAACCATCTTTCCACATTGAAGAACAATTGGTGAGTGTCAGGGAATGTGTTAAAGTGATATTGTCAGCATTGGGCCATTTGTATGTACAGCATAACTGCTAATATAAAACGGCATATACCAGCCTTTCTGATCACTTAATTCTTAAACAGCCACACTTTACTCCTCCCCGCCTTCTGCAAGTATTCAACTGGTTGGATAGGCCCAATACCTGCTCCCCCCATCATTTTCCGTGGCTCCTCTCACTGGCTTGTACGTCCTGTAGTGAATCCACAGGTGAAGTGTGTGAATACTTGCAGCGGTAAGGACAGCAGTAAAGAGCATCTTTTCAAGCAACGGACCACCAGAAAGTATATGCTGTCTTCTTTTAGCAATCATGTTATAGATACAAGTGACCCTGTGCGGACAGTGTCAGTTTAATTTGCAAGTGTGCATTGGACGTGCTTTATCAGTGGGTGAGTGTTTATCAGAAAAATGTACCACAGAATCCACTACACATATGCCCCCTTAAGTGAATCCATAACTATTACCTGCTTTACATTTGCCACTTCTGGATATGCTGAATCGTCATCTTCTGACATTTAAATTCCAAGACAGTATATCCAAAATACAGAGCTGCAGCATTATTCTGTTTTGAGAAAACTTAGCAAACTAGAATTTCCCAAGGGGCCAGAATACTGTATCACAGAGCTTGTACAGCCAAGTGATGCAAGAGTTAGCAGACACAATGACGGGAACATGTTGTGCATTGCAGACTGTGGATGGTACGCTGCACTATGCAGAATGTGCACGGTAGCCGGTATCTACTTTGGGGATATTCTGTATAAATTAATCCTGGAACCTCAAATTATTAACTATGCCTACACTATTGCAATAGCCAACAATGTACTTTTTGCTGTCAGGGAAAGCACAAACACATGAGAAACAGACACTTATTTAGTACTTGTAAACTAAGACAACGATCATTGGGCCTAAAAACTGAATTTTTAATAAATTCTATATAAGACAGATGTAAACAGATTACACGAGGGTTAGTTAAAATGGACGCATAGCACTTCTTTACATAAATTAGTAATTATACATGTAAAATCACTTAGTGGTGATCTGAAGCAGCCATGTTTTGTATATGAGATTATTGTCAAACCATATGCATTTGCCGTTAAATCTTTAATATACAACTCCCTGTCTACCATGGAATCCAATTTGCTAAAATTAGTTCTGCTTATGGCAATACAGCGTCTCCCAAAAGACTGTCCATTTAAAACCACCATTTAGTCGAAGGTGCTATTCCTTTTGTGCCCAATAATGAAACATGATTATTACAGAGAAGATGAAAACCAGACAAGAGAAGACAAGAGAGAATAGAAATAATAGTTTTGTTGCCCCGTGTCTCTAGTCTGTATGGTATATTTGACCAAACTGAGAAGCAGTTGCTTTGTAACCAGGGGCTGCAAGGCTGGCAGCAGCCTTTTCCTTCTCTATGGTAGTACACGGCTGTATTTCGCCCTGCGCTCACCTGAACTGCACGTCCGTGTGTGTGCAGGTGTCCTTACTCGTACGCTGACAGGATGGATCCTATCTGCGTCCGAGGAGGGACACAGGCACCCGTATGGGTGCAGGTGTCCCTGCTTGGACGCAGACAGACGTCCATCCTGTCTACGTACGAGTATAGCCACCCACATGGACGTGCAGTTCGGGTAAGCGTAGGGTGGCGTAATCACAGTGTAATCACACGCAGCACATGTCTTTCCCAGGAGTAGCCCGATACGGCCATGCACGCAGCACAGATCTGTACGGGCCGGCTGTTACCCGTGGGAATAATTACAGAGCTGCATTCATTTGTATATTTATGTCTGTCTAGAGTTCAGCTTTAATTATATGACTTCCCTTTTCAACAGAACACTACTACCACAATGGCATAGTTTTTAAAAATGATATAAAACTGGCGGCATTCTGACCTTAACTTATGGTTCTTTTGGTTTTGGTCGTTGGAACATATTTTTTTTGTAAGCAGAAAATGTTTTCCTTATCTCACCAAATTATATGAGGTTTGGTGATTTGAAATACTGTAATTCAGCACTGGGTTTACATAGTACTAACCTATATTATCACTGAGCAGAGGTACTGCCAGTGGCATAGGGATAAGGGTAGAAGTTGTGGTAAAAAGTTATGTGTGATGCCATATGACATATCTTGCACTGGTGTCATGCTACACCCCTGGCTACCCCTTGCCAATAATTAGTAAGGAAATGACCAGTTATGATGGCATATTATTACATATTGCTGCTGCAACATTATCCTGCTATAGTAAGAAGAGTAACCAGCA
>NW_017307486.1:374350-378233 GCF_000935625.1 Nanorana parkeri | reverse complement strand
ATATATTAGACATTTAATTATGTTTAAAATTGCTGTACTACAGAGCAGAACAAAATGCAAGCTAAGAAAGGCAAAGGCCAGTCCACCTAAGGCATCCGATGTTACACCTGAATTAGAATAAATTATTTGTATTATACCGCTATCACTAAATATGGATAGAAAAAAATGATAACGGGGTTACCTTTTCCCAAGTGTCTCCACAATTGGTAGCTTTTCATTGTACATTTTATTGTTACACCAAGCAACAATTTTGGAATTTTTCCTCTGAATTATCTGTAATTTATTAATGTCATTCTAGTGACAAGTCTTTGGAGCTGAACTTGAAGACACCTGGTATATCTTTATTGCTCTCTGTGGAGTTATGGAATTAACCTTAAGGGACGTCAGCTCTAAAGACTCTGGCTAAGAGTGTAAATAATATATAATGGTTTCTAGCAGTGTGCTCTGGGACTCACTTCGTTCCTTTATATGGAGGAGGTTACAGGTCATTAGGAAGTGCAACTAAAAGTGTTCATTCTTCAGATATAGAGACTGTGAGTATTAAATTGCCTCCATAAATCATATCAAGGCTTTTACACTCACCACGACTATGAAAATGAAGTGGGCTGAGGAAAGAAGGCGAAGTTACACTGGCCGGCCAGATGCTCTTATGACAGCCTGTATACTGTCTGACAGCACAGCTTGTGAATATAAAATACGTATTTTTGGGGAATATAAATAAGAATTTTGCTCAGGATAGTACAGTGTTTTTTGTGTTTCCACCTGCTCTGTAGAAATTACATACCTGTGGAACGATGGCACCTTTTGAACATTTTTTAAAGTAGAGCTGAAGCCAAAACTTTTCTTTCAGTTTTGGATAGAATGAGGGAGGGTTATAACCCCTTTCAGCTTTTTTGCCATCTGTGTCCTATTAGGCAGAAGTCCCTTCACTTCCTGTTGAATAACCACGTCAGAAAGTGAGAGGAAATCCCTCCAATGTGAGGGAAATCCCTAGCGGTCAAGGAACATTTCCCATCTATTCCTGTTCTGATGACAACCCAAAATTTAGGGATTTACTTTCAGTGATAACAGTTACTAGGACAAAAAGAGAGGGTAAATCTCCCTAATGGGGATGCAGACAGCAATAACAAAAAAAAACACAGGTGTCCTGATCCCTCTCCACTCTACTAAAGACTAAATGTGAATGTAGGGCCATGAAAGAAAAAATAAGAAAATGGCCCCATGGGATTGTCACTCCTATCACCCATGTGTTTTTACAGCTAATTATATTCAAATAGAGGTCTGTGGTGACTGTTAAGGAGATGTCTCTCTGGGGATTTTTGCTGGTTCTTTCTGCTTTGTCTTTCAGGTTACAATCTCCCTGCTGTTTCTAGTAAGATTTACCTCAGTTACTGGACATTCAGTCAGCTGAGCACAGGATTGGTGACAGATTTTTGGCGCTTAAAAAGCTGACCAATGAGTGTACTCTCTCACCTCTACAGACATCCCAACTCTCCTGGACGTTCAGAGAATCTCCCGCTATAAGATAGCGGCTCTCTGATGCCCGGGACAGAAACACTTTTTTTTAGAGTAAACCTTTTCAGGATGCCTGATATCTATTTTCTTAGATATCTGCCATTATTTTAGGCAGGTGCCCCCCCCCCCCTTCCCCCCGCAGATGGGGGGATCTTCCTTTTGGATCTTTTGACCCACCCTCCCCTTTGTTTTATTTTTTCCTTGTTGCGGTCAATCTTTATGGGGTACTGTCGCCCTTTGTGGGTGGACATTGGTTGGTAAATGGCAATTTGGTTGGTGTAACTTATTGAGTCTTAATAGGGGGATGCACAGGGGTTCAAACGGTGCCACATCCCAGTATCTATGGATACAAGAAAGAAACAAACAACAAACCTTTTAGGCACCAACATGACCACTTAAATTTAAATGAAAAATAATGTTATTGTATACATCTCTTATAAAATCACATAATAAAGGTAAAGACATGAACATGTGTAAGCTCACTCATAATTACATGAGCCCATGGGGTTGATTTACTAACCTTTTAAACACACCACGAACGTGTATACACCTCTGTAGTGTGTTCCCTCCCAGCATGATCTATGGGAGGAATCGAAACACCTTTGTAGTGTGTACACACCCAGCAGGTGTGTTGTGCAAAGCCCTGCAATGAATTGCAAGGTAATGTGGTGTAAATTAGCTCTATGTTATGTTGCTTGTGTTGATGAATGCAGGAATGTAAATGCATGAGCTAACCATTTTTGTCTAAACTGTGAAGCAGCATTATATATGCATCATGTGCATGATTTTTCCATATATGGCATTAGTGGAAATATGCTTTTAGAGACTTTTTGGTTGATAAATAGGTTTTGCTGTGTGAAAATCACACACACCTGGTGTGTGTGTGTGTGTTTAGGTTAGTAAATCACCCCCCATGTCTCACATAGACCTACAGCCTTTCAATATATCACTTAGTTGGACCTGATTATCTATATATATAGATATCTATATATACAGATTTCTAGATCGATAGACAGATAGATAGACAGATAGATAGATAGATAGACAGATAGATAGATAGATAGATAGATAGATAGATAGATAGACAGACAGACAGACAGACAGATAGATAGATAGATAGATAGATAGATAGATAGATAGATAGATAGATAGATTAGAGATATCAAACAAATGCCATTATAGCTATATCTTAATAATAGTTATACAGGTTTCCATGGAGGGGTGCATATCTCTTGGTTAAAGCTAAGGTCTCCATCTCTGCATTTCCTATTATGTATGTAAAAGCTCTGTATTTTGCATTATGACTCCATGTCATAAAGCAAATTATGCTCACCCCTATAGTTTCTGCAATCTCAAACTCTGACACTTCCAACTATCCAGGCTGCCACCTGAGTCTAAGGGTTGTGGAGAGTGCAGTCATTGAGCACCTCCCCTACGTATACAGAAGTGCCAGTGTTGACCCCATCTACAGCTACCAGTATACATAGGGATTTCTCCCCACTGTGGGATATATTTATGGAAAAGACCTTTACAACCCTGTGGGCGTGTGTGGGCCATGTGTGCTGTCAAGCTGCATAGTGATGTGCAAGATCAAGCTTTGCTGGGAAGGATTAGGAGGAACTGGGTGGTGATGAGAACTCATTGATTGATGTGCAAGTCTCAAGAGAAGTGTAACAGACGACCGCATGACATCAGCACGTCACTCTGTAGTGCAAAACGCAAAAGGTGGCCACGGGGGATTGGGAGAGGAGGTGGAAGTATAGATTCCATTGCAGAGGAAATGAAAATAAACAGCATTTATAATCAACTAGAGAAAACTGGCATTTCGCAATGCTTGCTACAGAAGCAGAAGGAGACTTGGCATTAACTATGAATTCTGCATAGGATTTTTCTTTAAATCTTAAAAGAAGAACTATTTACATATAAACCGTCCATATAAAATAACAACAATTTCATTTCAGAAAACAACACTTTTTTTTTTATTATTACGTTCCCTTTTTTTTTTCTAGGTTGACCGATAGGGGGACCTCTTTGTGGCTCAGTTAACGTACTACCTTTCTGTAAACAAATGTTGGGATACAATAACATCTGCTGCTTATTTCCAGTGAGTCAGCCAGCTCATATAATTGCAGTGTGATAAGAAGCAATAAATCCCAACAGTACAGAGCCAGCAAATAGAATTGGCATACATGGCTGTCTCCCTAAACATATAAATGCAAATACTGTACTCAGCATAGCGTTTTTTTAAAAAAGCACATATTGATAACATTATTTACATCAAGATCACTTTTACATGTATAATTAACACAAAATAAAAAAAAGGCTACATGTTCCTCTTAAAACAATATACTGTTTTTTTTTTTTTTTT
>NW_017307486.1:365323-373557 GCF_000935625.1 Nanorana parkeri | reverse complement strand
TTTTTTTTTTTTTTAGCAATATCGTTTATTAGAAGAATTTATGCATAGTTACAGGTGATGCAAAGATAAACAGAATGTATGAAATATAAAGTGAAGTACAGTTTGTCTATGTCCAACAGGTGATTACATTAGAGTAAATTATCGGAACAGAAATTGGACTTTGTCTATGGAACATGTACAAATTTCAGCAAGTATTACATCTATATTAGATCGAAAAGATAAATTTAGAGAGTATTATATGAAAGTACTCATAAAAACATCTTAAAAATAGAACCTATACTATTAAATGAAATTATCTAAATAGAGAATGCAGGACCAGAGCAATCCTAGCTTAAAGAGAGCAATAGAGCAGTTCGGAGTTGAGTGCGGGAAATGCTACTGAGGATGGTGAGAGGAAAGTGTCTAAGAAGGTTGTTATTGGGCGGTGTCGGCCAGGTCGTGGATTACAGCAATGAACAGCCAGTCGTTGCCAGAATAAATGAATGTAGTTCCGCCTTGTGGTTAACCGAGAGATCTTTATGAATGAAGTCATCCCATTCTGATATATTGTGTCTGTGATCAGAATATTGGGAGTTTGTATCAGGTAAGTCCATGTACAAAAATTTGAAAAGGATAAGTTTCAGGTCGGCTAGTTTGGGTGTGTCTTTCGATATCCAGTTTAAGAGTATGCATTTTTTAGCCCCAAGTAAGCACAGGTGTTCCCAGCGTTGAATAAGTGGGTTGGTGGGAGTATTTACGTCTGTCGAGGCCTGAAATAAACACGTCAGAGGGTTTAGTTTGCGGGGAATACCAGTGATGGTTTGCATGTAGGATAATACGTATTTCCAAAAGGTTTCGATAGTTGGACAGGACCAGAAGAGGTGATTTAGGTCCGGCAGTGGTGTTGAACATTTAGGGCATGTCGATAGTCTGTCAGAGTTCGTGGCTTTAGGGGGAAAGTTAAAAGCGCAGTAGGCTCTATTTAGCAGTTTAAATTGTAGTTCCCTCCACGCCTCGCAGGTGGTGATTCTGCGTATCTGGTGCCAGCTTCTGGTGAGAATTGTCTGGACCTCTTCCAGAGGCATATCCAGGAAGAGAGCCCATTTCTTAACGTAGTTGGGGGGAGATGTATCGTCTGCGTTGATATGGTCCCTGAGAGTGTTGTAGATTTCTGCTAATTATGTTTTTGATGGTTGTGTTTTTGTTAACACGGTGAAGGAGATAGGTGAGTATCTAGCATAAGATGGTGGCAAACTTTGTCGAATAAAGTTTCTAATCTGGTAGTATTGTAGGAAATGTGAGGAAGGAATAGAAAAGTCAGTTTGAAGGGTACTGAATGTATGGCAAGTGCCTTGAGGTGACAGGAGGTGTTTGATATGTGAGATCCCTTTCTTTTCCCATATCTGGAAAATTTTAGATGAGGCGCCTTGTGGATAACCCGGTGTGGACGTCAGTGGCATGAGAGGGGATACATGTCCCGGAAGCCCCAGGATTTTGCATGTTTCTCTCCAAGCGACAATAGTGTCTCTGAACATTTTAAAGAGGATGTAGGATTTTCTAACCTCAAGGCAAGCCGCCCTGTATTCTTTTTTGGCCAATTTCTTTTTTGAGGCTGCATATGCCAAGATCCTGCCACGGAGTACCGCCTTGGCAGTTTCCCAAAACAAAATATAGTTATCAACGTGTTGTGCATTATCTAAACAATATTCGCGCCACCAGGCTTTAAGTTCACTACAGAAGTTGGGATCAGATCCCAAGTACGTAGGGAATCTCCAAACCACTGGTGGCATTAAGCAGATCAGACCCTGCAAGGATACCACAATCGCAGCATGGTCTGAAATTATCATATCCTCAATACAAACCGATTCTATTTTGTGGATGGTAGATTGCGCAGCGAGGAAAAGACCAATCCTGGAAAAACTGTGGTGCGCATGAAATCGTGTTCATCTTGTGTGAGGCGGTTTTAAGGTACATGCTGTTGTCCGCCATGCCATCCTCTAAGCTGTCAGTGCGTTGTTCTATGGATGACAGCCGTTTGTGATGAGAATCTATGGTGGATGATATTGTACCCAGATGTAGTTTAATTGCTTCAGCAACTATATTTGAGATGTCTTGTTTCAAGTGGGAGGCTACTTCAGATGCTAATTTAGAGTAATCAATGGGGTAGAGGGGCTGTGCAGATGTAGATGCTTGTACCTGCATTTCTCCCTCAGAGTTTTCTGTGGCACTGTGTGTGGATTCGTCAGCAGCAGCAGCAGCCGGCGCCATTTTGGCTGCAGTACTTTCTCCCCCTATGCTGTCTGACAGAGAGCGGCGAGCGGAAGTCTGCCGCGAAATGAATCGATCCATGTCTGGCAGCGGGGGTGATGTGGCCGAACGGAGGTGTCTGTTCATGTGGCGAGGTGTTGGAACGAGTCGAGCGGGTGAACAGCGGGACGGAGGAGACGGGAGAGCCGTTACCTCATCAGGCGCCGGAACCGGAAGTCTCTCTATCCTGTTTTTGCATTAGAGCAAAGAACTTCTTATTATTCTGCCTCTCAATGCACAGCTGCTGTTACATCACTTGGAAATACTATTATACACCACTGGAAGCTAAACTGTCAATCAGATTTGTGTTTCATGAAGCAAATGGATGAGGAACATCCTGCTTCCATTGAATTATGCAAAAGCCAGAGACTTCTGAGAACTAGTATTTGTGATGGGCAAGTGACCTCCAATGGCTGTCCAAATCATTAATATCAAAGAATAATCCCACCACTGACACCAAGCTCGGACCAAGGCTGCAAATAGAAAGGATAAAAGGTCATGGCACATACATGCAGAAGATGTTACAAGATAAGGAGAAATGATTGTCTGTGATGTACAAACACTAAAGGTTACTTATTTTACAAACATGAAAGCTTAATTTCTTCTCCTGGACAGCAATGGTCTCCTTTAGATCGTTGGGTCTAAAATCTACTCCATCTACAACACTGGAAACGCCAGGCATAGGGCCCCATTCAAATCTATGGGCAGTTAGTGCACCATGTGTGCATACCTCCAAACCTTGTGTGCATACCTCTCAACACTTTATATGTAGGTGCTCCTGTCACACCTCCAGTAACATGGACCATGGGCATTAGTCCAAAAAATGTTTTAACCAAAATTGCTTTTTTTCATTACTACTTTTCCTTTGTTTTGGCTTTTCAAGATAACAAAATTAAATAATTTAAAGGTTAGATAAAAGGTTTAGTGCAGTAAAAAATGTTTAAGTTAAATAATACATTTTTGTTGATGTCTACACATCAGACCAAAACAAGGGGCAGCTGAGGAGGTAAGAGGGACAAAGGGATTTGGTTCCAAAAGAAGTACAGTCCCTCCAAATGAAAGACAGTTGGGATCTATAAGTGCACCCAGTGCTAGTGAAAATCTCAGGCCTGTGAATATAAACACTGGAGAAGGTCACCGCATTTTTACAATGTGAAATGCTCCAATGAGTGTACCTTGAACCAGCCAGAGCAATTCCCAGTTACAAAGAACTTAGCGACTGCGTGACAAAGCGATGTGATAAAAACACTTGCTGTGCTCCATCACATTTTTTCCCCCCAATACTATTGGGTGCATTATGAGGTTTTTGCATGTGTATGACACATAAACAAAACATATACCCATATTCAATAAAGAGTGCTAATTCTTACAAGTTCAAAGTCATAGCAACCAATCAGAATCTGTAGTATACTGATTTGACTCCAGAAGAGTGAATTCTAATCGGGTGAAATGTGTTAGAACTTAGTAATAAGAATTCTTCTTGAATGAGACTGAAAACATAATTAAAGCATAAAAATTTGATATTCCTGTAATTAGAACAAACAGGAAAATATGTGTAATGTTGCATCTGGGCAATAAATATTACCTTTTGCAAAATTTGAGAAATGTAATGAAATCATTATTTTGACTTATTATTTGCATACCTAATAACAGTAAATCAAATCAAATTAAAGCCAAATCTGCACCCAGAAAAACAGGGTCATTTTTGAGTACACGAAATAAGCAGTAACAAAGTTATTACCAGCTGAATCTACGCGCCGCAAAATGTCAAACTTTGCTCTGGTCATTGAGGGGGTTAAAAGCCATTGATGTTTGCATACTGTATACCAATTCAGCAGCGTCACATTTAACAGATCAAAAGCTAACATGCTCACCAAAGCTCTGACATTTTGCAAGATTTGCCTTTTATCGATGCTGGATATTAAACCCATAAACAAAGACTTTCTGGCAAAAAACATTTCTGCAACTTTGTCTGTAATATTATATTTGGTACTATTATAAAGATTATTTGGAAGAAAGATGTTTACTGTAGGATTAGAAAAAGTGAATGTTATGTCTTATCATTGTAAAGAGGGAGAGCTCTTGCAGCTAGGAGCAATGTTCAGCAGTGCAGTCCATGGGGCTACTCTCAGGGGCCTATGTATAAAGAAATCCACTGTGCAAATGTATCAGAATTTGCACAAAAGATGCAAACATTGTCATAGCAAATTTTTTAAATATGTGCAAAATAATGACATAGTCAGGGTGAAAAAATACACCTGTCCATCGAGTTCAACCTATAGAAATATGAAGAGGAAAAAAAAGAAGAAAAGACCAAAACCTGAACGCTATGCCCACAATTACCCACTGTTGATCCAGAGGAAGCAAAAAAAACAAAAACAAAAACCCCTATAAAGCATGGTTCAATTTGCTCCAACAGGGGAAAAAAATTCCTTCCTGAACCCATAAGGCAATCGGATATTCCCTGGATAAACAATCTCTGGTGCATAATAAACCTATAAGAATTCAATATCCATTAATATTCTGTGCATTTAGGAATACATCCAAAATTGTTTTTAAACAGTTAACTAGCTCCTGGGGGAGTCTATTCCACATTTTCACAGCTCTTAACTGTGAAGAATTATTTCCGCATGCAAAAGTTAAACCTCTTTTCCTCCAGACGCAGAGTGCCCCCCCTGTCCTTTGCAGTGACCTTAAAGTAAATAATTTGGCACCAAGCTCACTATATGGACCATGCATGTATTTATACATGGTCATCATGTCCCCACTTAATCGCATTCCGATCAGTTAATCTTTCCCAATAGCTGAGTTCCTCCATGCCTCTTATCAGTTTAGTTGCCCTTCTCTGCACTCTCTCCAAAATCCTTTTTGTGAACTGGTGCCCAAAACTGAACAGCATATTCCAGATGAGGTCTTTGTAATGCTTTGTACAGGGACAGGATGATGTCTCTATCTCTGGAGTCTAGACCCCTTTTAATACAGGAAAGTATTTTGCTTGCTTTAGTCTATGATCTACCAGAACACCCAGACCTTTCTCCATCGTTGACTTCCACAACCATACTCCCCCTAGAGTGTATGACACATGCATGTTTTTAGTCCCCAAGTGCATAACTTTACATTGATCAACATTAATCCTCATTTGACAAATAGATGCCCATTCACACAGTGCATTCAGGTCTGCTTGTAGGTTGGAGACATCCTGTAAGGACTGTATTCCACTATATAACTTGGTGTCATCTGCAAACACAGAAATAGTACTTTTAATCCCCAACTCTATGTCATTTATAAATAGGTTACACAGTAAGGGGCCCAATACTGAACCTTGGGGGACACCACTAAAATACTATTTTCTGAGCTGTAAGTTGTCTTTTGCAGGGCAAATGTAACATTACGCAATAACCTAAGAATAATCGAAGGGAAAATAACCTAAGAACATGCGACCAGAAGAGAAATTAGCCTAAAACAAAAGACTTAAAGAAGAACTCTAGGATGTATGCACTGCAAGGGTTTAGTGCTCGTTTTTCTGCTCTGCATGTTTGGCTGAGCCAAAGTGCAGAGGGACTTCAACTCAGCCAATCCAACATCTGAATCGGCTGAGCTGAAGCTCCGGCAACTCACTCGCTGCCGTTCGCCCCTATTCTAACAGGGGCCAAACGGCAGTGAGTGAATAGCTGAATGCGGCTATTCTGCTCGGTACCTTCAAGGTACCGTACTGTATTTTGTAAATTAATGTTGCTCTTTCCACTGTCTTATTAATTAAGTCATTTTCTATATACAAAGTAATTTATTGTCAATTCCAAAAAAGACACAGCTGAATGTGATTTTTGGTCAAGACTCTAAGCACCTCTCCATACCACTCTCCCTCACCCTGCGAAGTACAAGAGGCTTCATCCAAACTAAAGCGGAAATTTGGATACTTTAGCAGCTGCCATCCCTTCTTAAGAACTGACTAATCCTTTAATCTCCAGACATTTTTCCTCTTTTTTTCCCTATATATATATTTATATATATTCATAAAAGATTCACAAGCAAAACAAATGCAATACGGGATCAAAAAATTTAATCATGATGCTTAAAATGCAATTACATTCATCGGGGTGTTCTGTTAGGCAGGGTATTAAAGTTGGCTTTATTCAATATCCTCCTTTTATTATAAAGCAATATTTTTCCACTCTGTAAAGCATCTGATCCCTAGGCTAATGCCACCCCCTACAAATATTAAAATAAAAAGATGCTGTAAAATGAAAAAAGGAGATGAGGAGAGTACAGCACTGGCACAATCTGACATATCCCTTACATTGAAATAGCAGCGTGTTTTTTTTTTATAGACCACTTCTTTTTTTTAATAGAGAAAGTTTTAAAAAAAGAGAAGAAAAACCAAACCTTTTTTCAGGCTTTAGTTCTCTTTTGGGTCATAGGAGGACATTTACTAATGTCCTCCTGTGAACCAAAGTTGACATATTATGGGCTACTGCCCGCTATATGCTGACAGTGCAGAGCGGTGCTGCAACCAGGTAGGATCCCGGCAATATAGTCAGGATCCACACCCCCTGCCTAACTGACAGCTGGCTCTGCCTCTCTAGAGTCAGAGCCATATGTACCCACCCCTTCCCTCTCTGTCCTTCCACTGAGCACTGTAGGAACAGCGAGGGGAGGGGGAATCCCTCCTGACAGTCACTACTCTCTGCAGGGAGGAGACCGTGAGCTGAATGATCAGCAATAACATGATCGCTCAACTTTTGGTTTATAGAGCCAGTGTGTAACAGCTGCAGTGTCCCACACCGGCTCTAAGCATTGGGAAGAGTATATTTTACTCTCAATATTTCTCCTTTAACCTTGCTGGGGTAGCTCCATAAGTGGTGGAGCATTATTATAACTTAGCTAGATTCCAATCACTTTTGTATTTATTCAAGTATTGGTATTATTGCAAAAGTCTGCAATGGTAAGTCCACTATTAAAGCAAACTAGGACTTCCATTGCTGATTTTCTTCTGTAAATGACAGTTTCCTGGTTTTGTCTTGTTTTCCAAATTGATGCTAGGGGGAGTGGTGATGTCACGTTCTCTGTCATGTGGCAGTCGTAATTGGCTTCTAGAGTCGAGTACTGTCACCTGTGAGGTGGTCAAACGCTTGAAAGGAATGGGTATTGTGAATGCTGCGAAAGGGGAAGGAACAGCGGGGAAGCAGTGTCAAGTTGAGTATAAGTGTGTTGGGGCGGTCATCTGCAAAGACTTTACCCAAAAGTATTACTATCTTGGTAGTTAGAACCGTTTACACACAAAATGTGCATTCCAACTAGGTTTTTAGTTATTAGGTTTTAGGGTTTCAATCTCAGTATGTTCACAACTAAAGCTGAAGTAAAGATCATAAAAATTACCAGTGTAAAGAGGTTCTGTAGCCAAAATATAAAAACTCCATACTCTTCTAGAAATGTTACTTTTCAACATGTCACCTCACCTTTGAAAATTACACATATAAAGTGTGTGTGTGTGTGTGTGTGTGTGTGTGTGTACCGGGGTGGGGAATGAGCTGAAGTTTGGCATTATTTCCATTCTACATACTCCGGGTCTCTATGCCATACATGCCTCAATTTCAATACCTAGAAGGTGATGTGCAAGTGGATATTGCAGTAGAGCTCTCCCACACTCTTAAAAACAGACATTTGTACCCCTTTTAAGTGACTATAGAAAAAAAGCTGTTTTCTAGAAATGTGTGCATTTGCAAAATAGATTTTTTTTTCTCACTACAAAATGAAGTTATGCTTGAAAGCACATACGTGGACTGCAGGTAGACATTACAGACAGTTCCTTAGAATTGCTGATTAGTTTAACTGAAGTACAGATAAAACATATGCACAATATGCAGACCTTCATTTGCTGGGAACAGATAAGCAAAAACATTTTTGACACTAGTGTCTAGGAAAACCTGTATAGCACACACACACACATA
>NW_017307486.1:360131-365287 GCF_000935625.1 Nanorana parkeri | reverse complement strand
ATATATATATATATATTAGCAGCACGTGAGTATAATTTATTTTCAGTATAGAAAGGGCCTTCAGAATCTGGGTGGAAAATAAGCAAAATGATAGATAGAAGGCATAGGTGTAAAATTTGGAAATAGAGATGAATCAATCACAAACCTTTTCACCTCCAAAGCAGCAAATGCAATCAGACTGATGAGACAATAGCAAAGGGTAACTTGTGGAATTACAGGTAAGCAAGTATGATTGCCATATACTGTATGCAGACATGTTTCAGTAGGACTAAGCATTGAGTGAAGATACTGATTAAATGAGTCAGCCGGATGTTACAGAGATTAACTTTAAGAGAAAATCAGTCTTTTATTCAAAATCGTAACTAATACCACTGAACTGTTCTGTGCTTTCTAATGAATAGTGTTCAAGTTATTCCACCACATTCAAAGTTAACATTTTCCATTCCTCCACACCAAGAGCAATGATGGTATCAAAGGTCTCCACCATTACTGGCTCTATATTGTCCTGGAGAAAGGGGTCCAACTATGGACTTGCCTTTATAACTCTTGTTTTCTTGATGTTCATATCACAAGCAGAAGCCTCATTATGCTGTATTTGTTAGTGATTTTCATGGTCGCTTATTATTTTTTTATGTTTATTTTTTATTTACAGCATTTGTGTGCTAGGTGTTTAAGCAGCCTTTATCTTTTTTTTTTTTTTTTTTTACAGGGAAGGGTTAGAACTTCTGTCAGTTAGGGAGAATTAGATATACACTTTAATAATCAAGGGGGACCATGCCCGAACAATTCCCATGACATACAGCCTTTTATTTACTCCACAATTCCAGTCTCACTAGTATGGGGAAAGGTTTTTGGTCAATCTTATTTTTTTTAAATGTTCTAAATCTGGTTTATAAATACACATTTATTACAGATGCATCTATGGGGGTTATTCACTATTGAGCCGAAGGATACAGCCGTAGCTTCGGCTGATCCTTTGGCTCTCTTCGGCCGCTTGAGCCCTTCGGTTCAGTTGAACCGAAGGGCTGCTGTACGGGCTATTCACAATAGCCCGTCCATCAGCCGAAGGCGGCCGAGTGGCTCAGCCAAGCCAAAGGCATATGCTTCGGCTCGGCTGAGCCGAAGTGACAGCCGAAGCGGGGCAAACAGCCTGCCGAATGATAGCTGGGCAGGGATGACCTGGGGGCGCTGATCTGTCGTTAAACAATAACAACTGGGCGGAGCGGGCCGTGATGTCCAGGTCGGCTCCGACTCATTGACCGGGACCTGCTAGAAGTCTCTGGCAGGTGCCGGCCTATGGGAAAGAGTTGGGCGGAGCTAGCCATCACTGCTAGCCTCCGCCCAATTGTTGTTTTTTTCTCTCGTTTTTTTAATCTATTTTTCTTTTCTTTAATATATTTTTCTTTTTTTTATATATTTTCCTATTTTTTACAATAATTTTTAAAATAATTTTGCAATTTTTTTTCACATTCTTTGCATTTATTTTCTATTCTGCTTGGTACCAGGAAGGCTTTTGGCAGAAAAGCCAAGCCGCTCGGCGGCATTCGGCTATTCACTCACTGTCGTTCGGCCCCTATGAGAATAGGGGAGAATGGCAGAGAGTGAGCTGCCGAAGCCAGATGTTCAATTGGCTGAGTCGAAGTCTGTCTGCAGTGCGGCTCTGCCAAACATGCTGAAATCACGGCTGAAATCAGCTGTACAAGACAGAAGTGAATTGCTGAACAGCATTTGGCTCACTTCACTTCGGCTGGGTTATTCACTCGGCTGCCAATTGTCAAACCATGCTGTGCTTTCTAACAAAAAAAAAAGTCCAGCACTGCAGATGTGCTTTTTGGCAGACTGTTTTACCACCGATTGAGAAGCTTCCATTTCTTATAGTAGGGAGCTATTTTTAACGCAGAAGCTGATTTCTGAGATTTGCTGAACCACCGCTATACTATTTAAATTTTGATTGAAATGCCTTTTTTAATATTTACCTTATGACATTTTTTATTAAGAATAATTGTTTTATAATATTTATTTGGGAGATACTGGAGAGCTTAACTCCCCAACAGTGTATCACTATTGTGACCCTGCACTTGACTCCCTGGGTCTGAACCTGCTTTTGTCATTATAGGTGGGTCCCACACCTTTATTACATTAAGGCCCCGTTCACATATAGCGACATACCTTTTGCAGCGGATCCGCACGGCCGGGATAGCGCGACTTTCGGGGCGACGTTCCAGCGACGATCCAGCGACGGTAGCGCGACCTTCCCCGTCGGGCTCCATAGAAAAAAAGTAAAATCGCGCAAAATCCGCCGAAAAAAGGGTCCGGTAGAAGCGACTTGCGACCGCGACGAGCGACATGGAGTTAAGACAGCTCCATTGAATAACATTGGCCGGCGACTTCTCGCGATATCGCGCGGCAAAAATGTGCGATATCGCGGCGGAAATCGCGCGACAATTCGCTATATGTGAACGGGGCCTAATGGAAAATGGATCAATAGGTACTGGAGCAAAAACACATGGGAACCAACAAACCTCCCAGGTGGATAGATAGAAACTATTACAGGCAGATCTCACCATTAGAGCAATCAAGACATTTGATGCGGGTTGTCGTTCAACCTTGACAAATATTAGTAGTCTCAGCTGGTTTGCTTCTAAATGTGTTCTGAACAAAATAAATGTCTACCTTTTGGATACATTCACACTTTCAAGATAACCGATCATGCCTAGAATTTTGTAAGAGCAATATGTGAACCCAGCATTTAAAACCTTAACACATTGTTGTTGTTCATGCCTTATTTTCAGATATGCTCTAGAGCAGGGCTAGGCAAATTCTGGGCATCAAGCATTTCCCCTGGAGTCATTCCTGTGGCTATCAGAGTTTTGCAGTGCCTAATGGGATTTGTAGTTGCACCACAGCTGGAGGGCAGGAGTTTGCTTACACCTGCTCTAGGGAGAGCGTACAATTGCCCAGGGGGTCCGAAGGCTCTAGCTTAACTCGCCAACCATGTACTCACATTTCTTTTTGTACAGAATAAAGCAGCATTTCTATTTACTCCCCTTTCCTTTATCATATCTGATAGTTGATTCTCTGTTAGTTACGGAAAAAAAGACTTTGACTTCTACTTCACTGCTCAATAGTAGCCCTTTGACTTTTAGATCAATCCCTCAGTTCAAGGCTGTGTGTAGTTAAATAAAAACTGCTTCAAGTCTGACTTCAGGTTATTTTCAGAAAACCTAATTCAAAAAATTGCACTGACTTAAAGAAGCACCGTCACCCTGCCTAATCTGGGCAAAGTTACAATGTCTTTGCAGATGGGTGCCCCAACACATTTATAATCATCTTGTCAGGGTTTCCCCACCACCCCTTCCTCTGCAGCCTTTGACATTGACCTGGACCTTTTAAGTATTTGACCGCTACCTGTGTGATAGAGCTCAGGTCTAACAGCCAATTTGTAGGTTCAACCACTGTCACATGAAAGAGAAAGTGACATCACTACCCCCCACTGTCACTCATCAGACGACACATGGGGTTTTAGAGGTGGCTGCAGAGGTGAAAGGAGTAGCAAGGAGTACTGGCAAGGTGAGTATCAGTTGCTTGAGGGGTGGCCATTTTGCAAAGACACATTCACTTCATAACAATTGCAAGATGGCTTTTGTAACAATTATACGTCATTCCCATTATTCAGTGAATATGTTGTTTTCCTTGACTTATTTCAGTGCTCCTCTTTAACTGAAGCAGGAGAAACCTCTCAGATTTGATGTGTGGGAGGGAAGGCGTCACCTCTTGTAGCAACTCGTAGAGAAGTCTGTGTCTGCAAAGCATGCAACACCTCTCAAAGTTTCCAGCTCATCACGCATCACTTTCCACTCTTATTATCAAATCACTGCTAGGTCAACATAGGCTGAAGAAAATGAGGATCTTGTCTACGATCAACCTGCAATTCTCTCCCCGCTCATAGTGCTGCTGACATCTCATCTGGCGGTGCAACTGTTTTCCAGCATATTACATTCAATTTGTTTCAGTTCGCTTATGCCAACACTGTATAAGCATCAGTTCTAAGGCTGTAAACACCAAGCACATGTTGTCATTGAAATGTTAACACTGCACTTATTGTTCCTACGGTGTTAATATGACTGCTGTTCATACTAAGTGAAAGGTATTTTCTCTTCTTTCCCCAAAGATGACATTCCCTACAGGGATTTTGGCAGCAATATTTTGCTTACAACAAGGGGATCTAGGAGTGAAGCAGCAGGGGTTAGATGCCAGGGAATGTACAGTAGTCAAAAAAAGCTACTTGTAATTATCTGATAAAGGAGAAAATAGGTAGGTTATCATTGACTGAAGTCAGCAAGCAGTTTTATTTAGGACCTAACTGAATCTTACAGTAGTACAGTATCAAACTCTGAAACATTTTTTCAATAATGAATCCGGATCGAACAAATATACCCTGCTGAGCAAAGTATTTCTGTACATTTTTGCACAAGCACCTACAGTCATCCTGTTTCTGAACAGCTGGCTCAAGCCCTCTCAGCTTGGCTTTCCTGCATTTCCTGTCCAGTACAAGATCACAAGGGAGAGCACAGTCTCCAGCAGTGATTCATTTACTAGCTTGGAGAAAGATTGAGGGAGGAGGGCTGAGGAGGAGCAGGGGAGTGGTTTGCCTTGCTGTGTGTTTGTGGAGACGCACACATCTTACTATTACACACAAGGGTGGCTCCATAGGACTCTGCAAGGGAAATGAGCCACCCTAAAACAGGACCAGTGCTCAGGGGACCAGCTGATTCTGTAGGAAGCTAAAACTTTTAAACATCAAGGAGCAGCATTCATTGTAAGTGATTTCATCAGCATTTGAAATAACTTTAAACTCCTTTGACTATAATATCACTATAAAGTTATTTCTCTCGTGTACACAGAAGGAATCTACTGATGTCACTAATATATGCGGTGCCATAGTTATATGGTCACCAGGTACCATGATCAAACATATTTTTTATACTGTAAAATTGATCATTGCTAAGTAACTGCTGTAAGAAAATAAATTACGGCATAGCCTACATAGATTAATAAACGTCTGTTGAAAGAGCCATGTTCTTAAAAAATGCAGCATAGTTCAAACACTGTGCTTTTGTACAAAGCAGGTAGATTTTAGTTATATATATATATAT
>NW_017307486.1:346568-360012 GCF_000935625.1 Nanorana parkeri | reverse complement strand
TATATGTGTGTATATGTGTGTGTATACAGGTGAAACTCGAATAATTAGAATATTGTGCAAAGTTCATTTATTTCACTAATGCAACTTAAAAGGTGAAACTAATATATGAGATAGACTCATTACATGCAAAGCAAGATAATTCAAGCCGTGATTTGTCATAATTGTGATGATTATGGCTTACAGGTCATGAAAACCCCAAGAACCCCAAGAACCCCAAATCCACAACCTCAAAAAATTAGACTATTACATGCAATCAATAAAACAAGGATTGTACAATATCGGACCTCTGAAAAGTACAAGCATGCATATGTACTCAGTACTTGGTTTGGGCCCCTTTTGCAGCACTTACTGCAATTACTTTTGCACGATATTCTAATGATTCGAGTTTCACCTGTATATATTTATAAAAAAAAGGAAGGGTGAAATGCACCTAGACCACCACCGGGTATCTGCATCAAGTGTGCTCCAACTCCTCGCCTTTTTTCACACAATCCAATGATGGGCTACATCAAGTTCCTTTGGGTTTTACCATCTAATGTCTATGGGTACCTTTTCTCATGCCTTTCCACCTATTTATTAGATCAACTTCAGATCAGAGAAGCTGCTTATATGTGTGTCCTCCTCCAGTTGTAATGATCAAGCTTTATTCTCATGGTAATGAAATCCTGCATTTCCCATGTATATGATTACAGCAGGCATTGTGCAGCTAGAATTTAAAAAAAACAAAAAACCTTGCAAACCGGATGGTTAATTTTTACTTATCCCTGTATTTCTGTACTTTACAGATACCTCCTGAAAAATGTTTAGAATCCAAACCTTATGCAAGTGTTGGATCCTATGTCCCCCTTTGCGCTCAATGGATTGATCCACAGGGGCTGGTGGGAGGAACCACAGAACGCCAAGTGGGACCAGGGAGCCTAAACTCCAAGAAGTGTCAAATTGCAAAGATTCTTCAGGCAATAGTATCTCTTCAATATAGCAAAGATTGGTTCCAGGGGGTACTGGCTCTACTTGACAATGTTCTGAAAAAATCAACCACTTTCAACCATCTATTGATTTCAAAAATTATCAAAAAAATAAAGGCAACCTGCCCCTTCCTCACAGTAACATTATAAGTATATACATATCTACACCTAGCAGTAGGTTGCTTTGAATGGTTTAATCAACTTGCTTAAATTGCCATTAGGATCAATAATTTGCAAATGGCAGCTGCAAATGAAGAGCACATGAAGAAAAAGAAGGAATAGAAAGGGTTATGTGATAGTGAACATGAACAATCATATCCTTAAGAAATGTGAAACATCTCTTGCAGTTGCAAAGTTCATTCACATGTTCATACTCACAGCTATGATTTGTATCTTTTAACTGGAACCAAAACATTCTGTTTAAATTTTTATAGTGGATTGGTAATGGTTAAACAAAGTTGGAGATGAATTCCAGCTACCTCATTTTACTCTCTTCAGAATATCTACATATTCTGTACAAAGTTGGCACAGCAGCAAGGACAGCTTGAGCTGGCTGGCACTTGGTCTCTGGGTGGAAGATATGCCATTGTCTCTGAAGCCAACATCACTGCCAGCAATAAACTCAGTCTCACTTAAAGGACCATTAGAAGGAAATGGAGATATAAATGTCTGAGACAAATCCACATGTGGAGCTAATTAGCTTCAAAAACAATTCCGCTGGTTTAATTCAAAGCAGACTGAGAAGTATCAAAGAGGATTCAAGAAATTGAGGAATTGCTGAGCCATAGATACCATTTGCATTTGACAGCAGCAATAATTAATTATTTCTGACAGACATTCCAAGGCAGTGAAAATTCTGCTAGGTTGTTGCTGGGATGGGACTCTGAACTCTGCATTTGATATCTTGCTGTTACTCTTTTCTGTGTTGTATGAAAGTGCTCGATCAAATATCATAAGATGTATGCTTTTTTAAAATGAACAGTAAAAGCCCAACCCCAGGTACAATAAGCTTACAATGTTAAATTAGTTGAATACTCTATTTCCTCTTAGGTCAGCTGATGTACATGTCCTTCTTCATCCCATAAATAAAGTTTACAAACAGCACCCTCTGTACTTCCTGACACTGACTGTAAACGCTGGAGCCCAGAGCTATGGTTGCATATCATCTCCCTTTCATCCTTGCCATTCAAAAAACACAGCCCCTAACTTAATTTTGTGAATGGCCAGGCAGTGATGCGACCGTGGAGCTGGTGTCTATGAGACCTGCTTACAGTTGAGTCGCCAGGGAGTACAGCAGTAGCTGGGTTTCCACCCGCATGTAAACAAGAAAATGTGGTTGGTGAAGAAGGAAGTATACTTTTCGGCAGCTGGGTTTAGAGGAACTGGAGTGTTCAACTAATTTAAAACCAGTAAGCTTATTGTGCCCAGAGTTGGGCTTGAAGTGTTAGACCATCTCTCTATTTCATGTATAAATTTACATTTATGTTTGTGCCTTCTTGCTCCTGTGACATCTGTTTTGCTTATTTCTTGTCCCAATGTCAGTGTCTTGTTCCCAGTGGGATCGCAGACAGTAATAAAAAGCAGACAGCAGTTCTAACTCATCTACAAATAGCTTTGAATGAAGGTGGCTTTAAAGGAAACCTGAACACATAGAAATGGCTCCCAGACCCGAATGCAATTCAGAAATTCGGAACCCGAATGCCATTTGGGTCTGGGAGCCATATACATATGTTACTAAAGCTGAGGCTCCTAAACCCGAATGGCATTCGGGAGCTCCCGTATGCAATTCGGAAATACAGATCTCGAATGCCATTCAGGTCTTGGAGCTTCACCTTTAGTATTAATATCTGTATATGGTTTTCTGGTTTACTCGCAAGGAATATTCATAAACTCATCCGAAACTAACGAAATTCGGATTTTGTTTGAATCTGAAACCCGAACCGAATTGAATTTCGGATCCGAATCCCCTATTCCGAAAAAATGAAATATCCTAACCAAACCTAATCTTTCCACAGCTTACATGTCTAGCTACCATTACTGAACTCCTTCTGCAAATATTAGTTGCTTACCTGTCTCAGATTTCAACAGCAATTGAACATTCATTCAAACATTCATTCAATTGAAACATTCTTTTATCAAAGTTCCACTTGGCGTATAGCCAGGTGGATGGCATTAATATGGCACTAGCACCCTAGATAACACTGAAATTCCTACTTTTATAAATAAACCCCCCTTTAAGTCTCTGCGATAGAACAAGGCTGCGGATCAGGAAATTAATTTGCATACTTGTTCTGGCTCTTAGAGTGACTTAGAAAGGACTAAAGTCACTAGAAATGTTGGATAAAGTGTGGGAGGGTTGTTAACCCTGTCAACTTTTTTGACATCTATGTCTCACTGGGGATATTTCCCTTCCTGTCCAAAAGCTACAACAGGAAGTGAGAACAAACACCACCGATGCAAGGGAAATCCCTAGTGGTCAGCAGGGTCACCAGAACTAGTGTCCGGATTGGAAGATTCCCCACCTTTTCCTGTTCTGATGACAAACCAAAATGTGGGATTTTCTTTCACTCTCAGTGATAACTGTCACCAAGACGAATTGAGAAGTTGCATCTCCCTAACAGGGACACAGACAGCAATAAAAACCTGGCATGCGTTCTAATCCCTCCACTCTATGCAAAACTAAAAAAAAAAATACTTTATACTCTGGCTACCGGATCCTTCCTGTAAACACAGATATTGTCACTAGGTCTCACTGCAGGATCTGGGAAAGCTGAGGATCCCAAATCTTGCAAGAAGGTGCTCCAGCACTATGCTGGAATAAATTCTTATAGAAATCTGTGAGAAGGCCCAGTGACCACCCTCCATTAGGAAGTAGGCAAGTGAGTGTAAAGTAGATGTAGCGCTCACCCACGAAGGAGCCGCTGATTGCCCGTTTCATCTCTAGTTTGTCTAGGGTATGTTCTTAAGCTGCCCACCCATTAGCAATAACCGCCCTTCTTCTAGTGCTCACTAACTAATGTCCACTCCAGTAGTATAATGCAGAATAACGTTTTATTCAACATCTTCACTGGGGAGAGAGGGTGGAGGGGTTCTAAGCTTCCAGGGTGTATCAGACATAAGCTCACCAGACCTGGTTGGCACATCAGTGTAGAGCCACTTGGGAGGCACCGGATGGCAACTAAAGTAGCAGATAAGCAGGGTGAACACAGATCCTTAACAGGAAAGACACCGGCCATGCTCCTGAAGTCCTTAGGTTCCATGATACTTCAAGAGCCATCATTGGTCCTGGGTCTCTTCCTCTTAGAGCAAAACAGACCTCCTCCATCTTGGAGGCCTCAGGGAAACATTTCCCTCACACCAGCCTATGCCCACCCCCAGGCCTGGGGGGCAGGCTGAACAGCACCCAGCCCTATTTCATGGCTGGTCCCGGCTCGTCTGAGCACATGGCAAATCCCTCCAGTATATGTACCCTATCCCAGCATGCACCACTGGTTGAGAGAAATTCAGTGATTGGCTGCTGTACTGTACATACTTACAGTGCCTCTCATTGGATGTACCACAATATGACAGAGTCACACTCCACCCAAGGGGTACAGGCAATGCCAGACACCTGGAATTAACCAGATAACTGTCACTATAATTCCAGCCAGGCTGACTACAGCCCTGGCTATCACTAAATGTCTAGTAGCCACATCACAGAAGGTGATGGGGCCTACATAGGTATTTTGTACATTTTTATTCTAAACTTTTATCACATTATTGCTTTCAATTAGCATTTTTATTTTGGTTTGGGAGGCTCCGAAAAAAGTGGTCCTTGCATTTCTCTGCAAGGTCCCCTATAAGCATACATTTCTTACCTTAAGTCTCAGTTCTTCTGCATCATGTTTATGAGCTCTGAGGGTGCTTTGTAAGCCTCAGCGACTAAACACCTGTGCTGTTATGGGCATCTCTATAATTATATCAACTCATAGCTGAGGAGACAAGGAGAATTATGTATGATAAAGAAGGCATTAAGAAAGGAATAATTTTGTCCAAATGCCTGTGTTCTTCAAATAATCAGTAACAGTCAGGGGTATTAAACAAAATGACCTTCTTCTGAATTAGGGTACTTGGACATGAAAATACGGATCATGTATCCTTAGTAAATTGGTCCCACAGTGTGGGAAAGTGAATCACAGAGCAGAGCTTTACAAGAGCAGTATATTATGCAGTCAGTAATATTTACATTTTTCTTCTTACCATGTGCAGTTTTAGATTCAGCTGCAGATTTATATGAAAACATTCCACAGATAACTGCAAACTTCCAAGAGAATGCTTTAAATTCAAACTTTTTTCAGCCGGTCTGATATATTTTAAAGCCCAACAGAACTTTAAGTTTAAATCAGCTAAATGCATGCCAGATACATTAAAACAAAAGGTGTTCAAAGTCTTTGAATTTGTTTTAAATTTTTTAGAAAGCAGACACAGCCAGAGAAGAAAAATCTGCCCCCGCCAGCATTCTGCGGAGAAGGACAATTGCTCTCTGTTTGAAAGCAGTGGTCTTTCTGCAGAGGTCTGGAATGACACTTGCTGAGTCAAAGCTAGAACTTTCACTCAGCAGGGGACATGCTGGACCTGTCCTAAGAGACCACTGCTTCAACACAGAAAGCAAGAATTCTTCTTCAGCATGCTGATAGGGAACAGGCTTCACTACCCAGGCTTGGTCTGCTTTCTAAAGAAAACATACTGTATGACTTTTATGTTTAGCTCCAAATCGTTTTAGCTTCTTCAAACTAAAAGTCTAACTGGGCTTTAAAAGTCTATACAAGAGTAAAGTAGCATAACTGGTAAAGAAAATGTGTACTGAGAAAATACAGAGGCTGCCATTGATGATCACTTCTTCTGATAACACTTTCTCCCAATTCCACACTCATTAAAGGTCAGTTGGAAGCATGGATTAGGAGGTTGGACATCACTTTGGGGTCTATTCACGAAGCAGCCGAAGGATCTAGCCGTAGCTTCGGCGGATCCTACGGCTAGCTTCGCCCCCAGGACCCCTAGCTCAGTTGGCTATTTCAATTTGTAATAGCCAATAGCAAATAGCAAACTAGCTATTGCACCCGCCCACTGCTGCTGTCAATCAGCATTTCTCCATCAGGTCCCCACTAGTGATTGAAAGCAGCAGAGGGCGGGTGCAATAGCTAGTTTGCTATTGGCTATTGCAAATTGAAATAGCCAATATGAATCCAGCAATGCATTCCTATGGCAAAACAATGTTTTTCTTTTTTTTTACGGCAGCAATAGAAAACAGTGGGGGCAGAGCTAGCTGTCACTGCTAGCTTCGCACAATCATTTTCTAATTTTTTTTCTACTTTTTTTTTACTATGTTTCTGTTCTGCTCGCTCCCACAGAGAGACCGAGCAGAACAGCCGAGCCGGTTCGGCTAAGTCGAACTCCTTCTGCACTTCGGGTCGGCCGAACATGCTGAGCATGTTCGGCCGACCCAAAGCCACCCGATGTACTGCTGATTTCAGCCGATATACGGCTGAAATCAGCCGTACGAACCTGAAGTGAATAGCCGTACAGCGTTCGGCTGACTTCACTTCAGGTCGGTCGCTCACACGGCTGCCTACAGCAGCTTAGTGAGCAGGCCCCTTTGTCTTTCCTGATCTGCATGCGTGTTCTGGGTCATTAGGGTTCATGTATTAATGGCAAGTAGGCTACACACTTTGCAAAGGAATTTTACCTTAGCTTAGCAAATGTAGTGAAATTTCACTTTGCAAAGAATACCCAATCATGTGCAAGGAAAATTTTAAAAAAATAGTAGGTTTGCTTGCATATGATTGAATGATGGAAGTCAACAGAGCTTCACCTCATTCACTAAGGGAACATTCCATGGCAAAGTGAACAGTCTATTTGCCTTTAGTAAATAAACTCCATTGTCTCAGTAAATATGGAAGTCAGAAATGGGGTCAGCAATGGCAGCCGCCATATTTGTCTCAGTACAGATTTCCTTTAAAGTGGATACCATTAACCACATCCTTCCATTTGCCCCTTACAACACCCAAATGGAAATTATGTAGTTAGTTGATTTCAAGATGGCTTGGCTCAAAGTGCATGGTGTGTATTTGGGACAGGAGGCTTCTACCCAATAGATGTAATTATAAATCTTAATAATTTCTCGCATTATTCCTTTTGAAGACAGATCTACATTTTAATCAGTGTCTCTTTGGAATACTGGCATATGAATTATTAATTAGCTGACGGCTCCCTCCTAAAAATATCATGAAGCACTGCTTACACAATGCAAAAAAAAAGGGAAAAAAAGAAATGATAATTAAAAAATGAAAACAAGTGCAGGAAAAAAAAAACCTCTTCCACCTCATTAGTTCTGGTCTAAAGACATGTGATTTGAACTCAGCATAATTAGCAAATGGCTCATTTGTAAAAGTGTTTACACTTCAATGGTTGCAGAGAAGTGTACTAGACATGTGTCTTCACATATGGGAACTTTGGCCTTGAACTCTTAGTTTTTTGGGTAGATACATCAGGCTCCTTGAGTGCATTGCTTTATTTGGGGGAATTCATGCATTGAACTATGTTCCCCTGAGACTATGTACTTGGAAACAAACAAATCATCATATCTAATGTGATATTAAGTAAAAAGGTCAAAGACACAAATTATTCCTTACAGATATACTACATTAAATCATGTTTAAAGGAACACTTTTATTGATAAAATATGTGTAAAGAATATAGCTATCCATTGGCTGCATAACGCCCATTGTCAGAGTGACAACATTTTGAAAGTTCTTGAGACAGTATTACTGTCCCATCTCCTAAATGCTTAATGGAATACTAGTGAAAATCCCCACCCTGCTAACAGCCAGCTTGGGCTCCGACTCCACTATAAACCAACTTAAAGATGAAGCTTAGGCAAATATAAAAGACACAAATAAATTCAGCTCTGCATTCAGTAATACACCATTAAATGTACTTTTTAACAATGGGAGAGGAAGAAGCAGCAGAAGGAACAATCAGTTGTGCAGTTGTGCTCTTATGCGGACAGGAGTAGAGTAGAAAAAAAGGAATGAGCTCATCAGTGTGGTTTTTTTCTCCTTTCACTGTCCAGTGTCAGGCCAGTGGAGGGACAAGAACCTGTAACATGTTCCTTAACTGCATTAGATAAAAATCAGGTCTTCTGTTTGGCCAGAAAAAAATGATATGGATGATTACGCATTTTAACTTGCTGCTGCTTGCTTGTTTTGCACTTTTATACAGTGCTATATGGATTGAATACTTTGGTATACAAGTATGTAAGACCTTGTTGCAGGCAACTTTTTCTCACATTAGAGAATGGTTTGACTAATTTATGCCATAAGGCTGTCATTTACATGCACAAGGCCTTTGATAAGAAGTGGATTGGCGTGCGCTTCATTGTATGACTCATTTTCCCTATAGGCATGCCTGTGGGTGCTCATGGTCTTTGCAAGCCTTAGAAATACTCTTAGGGCTATGGAAGGTAGTTTGATCTTTTTTATTCCTGGTAAGCCCATTTAATTTGCTGTTGCTGCAATGGAAACATATTTTACAAAAATGACTATGGGGTCTATTCACGAAGCAGCCGAAGGATCTAGCCGTTGCTTCGGCCGATCCTTCAGCTAGCTTTGGCCACAGGACCCCTTCGGTTCAGTAGAACCGAAGGGCTGCTGAACGGGCTATTCATTATACTTTTTTTCATTATACCGAACTTGGCCGAGCGGCTCAGTCGAGCCGAACGCATATGCCTCGGCTCGGCTGAGCCGCGCTGAAAGCCGAAGCTGGCCGAGCGGCCGGCCGATAGCCTGCTTCTGACAGCTGAGCGGAGCCAGCCGTGATATTACGGCTGGCACTGGCCACTTGCAGAGAGATCAGCGTCCCTGGTTATCAGCTAACATGGGACACTTATCTCCAGGCAGCCTATCTCTCCCTGGCGCTCTGGGAGTCTCTTGTTTTCAGGCTGGGTCCCATTGGGGTAATATCCCTATACTTTCTGTCATGGACACAACACTTGCAGTAAGAGACAGCTGTCACCATAACAGGAGCCCCCATTACAATCTTTTGGATTTGCCATCACTTTCTGTTCAAATGACAGTGGCAGAGACACAAACATCAGTGAAACTTAACAGAGGCTTAAACACTCTCTTAATCTATTCAAACAAAAAGTTTTGATTTAAAATGATCTAAATCTAAATCAAAATAGAACACTAGGTCAGCTGAAATATGATTGGTTGCTCTATCACATATACTTTTCTTTGTGAATCATAAATGAGGATCTATCCTAATATAAAATCCTTAAGTGTTGGGTATTTATCTAACTAAAGGGCATTGTTATGCATTGGCAACTACTGCAGCACACAGCTAGTTAATCCTGTGTTCCTTTTCCATTCTGGAAGGCTTTCCCGCGGGAACTTATTAATAAAAATACCACTGAAATCAGCAGGACTGCGGCTGCAGCGACCGAACCAAAACATGCTTTAATGATTAGGCTTCTATTCTAATAGCCGGTTGTGCAACGCATTTCAATCCTGCAAATGTCTAATTGAAAACTTTGAAGATGAGGAGGTTTAGCGTTCTAGATTTCTATGTTCTCTGATTTGCTTTAATTACTTGGAACAATCATTCCCTCAAGCTTTTGTTTTGACTTTTTTCTCCAGGATTTCAATGGATTGCGGAATTATATGGACAGCACTCATAGAACCTATCCACCTGGTCTGATGTGGTGTCTGCCGTAAGAGAGCCGCAAGTGCAATAATGATCTCTTCAGCTTTAGAAAATTTCCTTATTTATGCAATCTGAACAGAAATTATACAGATAGTTTGAAAGAAGTACACAGCAGAAATTTAGCTGTTAGCCCTAGGGATGAAGTGGAGCAAATGCATAGGCTTTGTTCAGAGTGTATGCTCTATCGTTGTATGTTTTTAAAGCCCAAGTTCACATTTTTCAGATTTTCTACCTGTAATATTTTGATAATATACAGTGACATTCAGTAAGCTTTCCCTATTTACATTTTTATTGCTGTACTGTTCCGACTGCCCATCTATTTAATTTTTACTCTTTGCCATGGAGGACTTTAACAGGGAGTTTTTGTGTGTAGCGAGCTACATAGCTGGGGGAGCCTGACGACCATTATGGTTAAAGAAAAACTAGCTACCTTTTCATATCTTTCTAAATAAGTGTCCCTGTACGAAAACTTGCTTTTATTTGCAGATTAAGTTTTCCTTAAGCTGCTCTGTTTCCGTGCCACCATGTTGATTCGCCCATAATTGGAAACCGACTGTTTTTTCTTCATTTTGCTTAGCTTAGATGAGCCGCAGGTCTTGAATTGCATGTAGAATCAAAACAATGCGATACTTTGGCTCATGACACACAGCCTCCTGGAATGCGTGACATGAACATCCCAGGAGGCTGCAGGGGGATGATTATCTTGTCTATCCCTCCACCCCTGATATACTTACCTTTGACAAACTCCATTGATCTGCCTGAGCCCTTCATTAATACCCAGCCCTTTTGGGTATAGAGGAGTATGTCATCTCTTCCCAGGATACAGCTCTGGGCCTAAACAGCCAACTGCCATACCTGAACATTGTGATGCAGGTAGGGAAAGGAGGTTAAAGCCCCACTCTGGGGATTTAACGTCTTCCTCATGAAGCCACCTTCCTGTATTTTTTGTTTTTGTATACATACCTTTTTTCAGATTTGGGAATTTAGGTGACAGGCAATTTGAGAATGTAGGTGACAGAGCCCCTTTAGAGCAGAACTTTACTGAATTAACCATGTACCCTATCCTGACCATTCTACATACTATCGTGTTTCCATGACTATGGAGAGAACACCTCTTCCAGGGTACTTGCTGAGAGCAAATGATGTGTGAAAGCTTCTAACTACCTCTGAGTTTATTCCATTCATAAGCGTGATCTGAGAAAGAGCAACAATTCCAAATTTCTGAGCTGCCCCCTACTACACCTGCAAGAGCACCTAGACCGACCTGGCCTGGAATAACAGAAGTTTTATCACCTCATGAGGGGAAAATTAGACTATTTATGGGATTTAAATGTTTTATGGGACCTTAGACTGCTGTAACAGAGGGGGAGAGGGGCTTCAACCATGGGGATGGTTGGAGACTGCAGCCATGCTACAGGAGTGGTTGGAGACTACAGCCAGGTCACAGGGGTGGTTGGGGATTGCATCCATGCTACAGGGGTGGTTGGAGGCTACATCCATGCTACAGGGATGGTTGCTGACTGCAGCTATGCTAAAGGAGTGGTTGGAGCCTGCAGCCATGCTACAAGGGTGGTTGGAGACTGCAGCCATGCTACAGGGGTGGTTGGAGACTGCAGCCATGCTACAGGGGTGGTTGGAGATTGCATCCATGCTAAAGGAGTGGTTGGACCCTGCAGTCATGCAGTCTCAACCACTGGGGGCATGCTGCAAAAAACAGGCACTGGAAAAATGTTACATGAGACTGCTAGAGTCCATTGTCATTACAATCAGTTTAGCAGCACTCCCACATCTGTGGTCTAAACAAACAATAATTCTGTTAAAACGTTTCCTGTAGTACAAAATGCACATTAGATTACAAGTAGGTACATGTATTCTAGGGCAAAGAAAAAAGTAAGCCCCACCCACATACCATTTGAATTGGTGGAATTGTTGCTATGGAACCATAAAAGTAAATACAATTATAAAATCAGACATACTTTTATAATCGGATAATAATTTATCTTGTCCATCCATCCCAAACTCAAAAAAGTGGGTTAATTAAACACACTGAGGGCAATTTATCAAAACTGGAGCAGACAAAATCTGGAGCAGTTGCTCATGGCAACCAATAAGCTTCTCTCGTCAGTTTGTTCAGTTAAGATTGGAAAATGAGAGAGAGAAGCTGATTGGTTGCCATGTAAAGCTGCTCCAGATTTTGTCTGCTCCAGTTTTAATCATTCCCTCACTGTCTTATTACATCTCTAAAATATTTTGTCATCAAGCCCCCTTCACACTTACCGACAGAGTTCCTACTATTTCTTCTCTGAAGCAGCTATCATGAAATCCACCAAGGCAGTATAATTCTTCCATTTGCATTCTTCATGCCTTAAAACTAATTCAGAGCCCAGCTAAAGACTCTTGTAACAGCTCTTGTAAATAGATGGAGCTGGGAATTTAGAGTGTACGTATGGGTGAAGACATTCTGATATATTGGTAAAAGTAGTGATTTCTTTATTGTTATTAGCAGTATGAATTATCCCAACATTAGATAGCAGTGTGACATAATGAGCCTGGCATTTGGGACGTTTGTTGCTTACTGCCTTCTTGTGATCCTGTCCTCGGATAATCTGCTTCCCCCATTTCTTATCTGCGTCTCACAGGAACAGTGGGCCAGGGGAAGTAAAAACCTGACAAATTCAAACTCTTCCATACTCCATTTTAAAAATTGGAAGTTAGGTTTTTAAAACTTAGATCACTTATTGGGTACATAAAAATTTAAAAATGAAAGTTAACACCTACAAGTACTGTACGTGCTGACTTTCTTCAAAACAGATACTTACCAGTGCATGAAATCCAGCCCTGTCTTCCTTGAACCCGATTTTTCTTAGGGATTCTGATCATCGTCAACACCATCGTGCATTCTGAACATAGTGTGACTTCCTCATGACTTACAACCAAACCCCTACTGCACATGCACAAGACACATACTGTAGGGAGACAAGCCTACAAACATGTGTGACATGTATCCCAAGAGGCTGTGGGCTTGGGGTGTGGAGTGGGTTGAGGACCAGGCCATCTTCGACTAGACAAAGAATGAGGAAGTGGAAGCAAGTACCTGCAGAGAAAGGGTGCCATGTGTCAATGTTGTGTGAAGACCATCTTTAAAAATGTATGCGCCAATACCATTTTATAGCTATTTACCTTAGGGTTGGAAGTCAGTCTACCTGTAAATGCCTCCCTTTTGGTACAGATGAAATAGGTCTCAGAATGTTGATGTGCACCTCCATTTAAGCCATGATGTCAGTGGTCCCAGCAGTCACAGAGCTGTCACTACAGTGATACCCTGTTGCAACTGAGGCAGCAGGCATGAGGGGGTGCTGGGAGTCCAGTAAAGATTAGTGGACATCAGCAGCTGGGGTCAGCAGAAACAAGGATTCAGCAGAGCAAAGTTTAAAATAACAAATAAGATCTGATTAAAGGGTCTCTATAAAGTGTAGCAGTGGAGCAGATAGGCCCAATAAAAGGACAAAAACGGGAAATTACTCACAAGTGACAAGGAGAGGGCCGAGGCGCTGAACAATTGTTTCGGGTCGGGTACGACGTACGTGATAAAACACATAGTTCAACCGATAATATACCACAATGGTTGACGGAAAGCGGAATAGAACATAGACTTAAAATGCTCAATGCAAATAAAGCAGTTGGACCAGATAACCTTCACCCCAAGCTACTTAAGGAATTAAGCCAGGTTATAACAA